>NC_134362.1:21672879-21695379 GCF_048569485.1 Anomaloglossus baeobatrachus
GGAGGATTTTTTGTGTTTTTATTTTAACAAATGGCCTCTCACGTTGCAGAAGCTGCTCAGCGGAACGTTCTGCCAGCGGAGATCCGCGGCCCGGAGAGGTGAAAGCTCCAATCTCCACCAGATTTGCAATATGTTCATTTTTTTTTTTCGTATTATTTTTGTAACCGAAATAGAAAGTTTTGTTTTAATCCAACCACTGGGTGACTACACATGGACACATATGAACCGCCCAGTGTCAGCAGCCGAGCTGCTCAGATCCGGATCCGCGGTGGCTCGAGAGGTCTCCAGAACCGGGGGTCTCATGGCCACTCGAATCAAGGGGGGTATTTACAGGGGGTATGGTATATGTAGAGTTCGTGACACCACCCATGGTGTGTGGTAAGATGGAGTAGCACCGCTGCGGCTGGGAGTACCCGGTGGCGATGGAGTGGGCAGCCAGGTGTTTAACCCCTCCACGGGTAGGGGAATGCCCTGGGACTCGGTGACGGTGACAGGGACGTGCCGATGAGGAGGTAAGGGTCACCTGTGTACTCTCTCAGTCCAATAACGCTGACACTGACAACTGTAGTAAACCAAAGTTCTAGACACTGCTGCCGCTGAGGGGAAGCACATTTGGATCCCGTTTTGTTGGTGTTGCCTGTTAATCTGTGACATTTCCCTTGGCACCTTGTTGCTTTCTGGTTGGTCCCTGTAGCCTAAAACTAGTCGGCTCACGCTCCCCAGTGTGGCTAACTGAGGAAGCTTGCTCTTAGGGTTGACGCTTGGGATTTATTGGACCGTATGTGTTGAAAGTCCTATCCTCCTCGTTGCGCTAGTACCTCGATTTTGGAGTGGGTGGAGAGCGGATCTTGAAGGCTCCGTTCTCATCGGGTGAATTGTCAGGTTGTCTGAAGCTACTTATTGACCTAGGGTTCACGTACCCCGTCGTGACCTGGTCCCAGCCCGGTGATGGTACAAGGCCGCTGGATTTACTCCTCGACAATGCCGTGCCTCTTGTCATGATCCCCTGCGGCCGGGGGTCCAGCTCCTACCAGGCCAAGACCAACATCTGCTACCTAGTAACTTCAAGGAGCCCAGCTCCTGATCTCCTCTCACTTCCACTTCCTACACTTCACTGGCCTACTCCTGACACTCCTGACCTCCCCTTAACCAACCTCCCAGGTGGGCGACCCTATTCCACTCAGGCCGTCCACTGGTGTGTCTGGTGGGTGTGGGGCAGGGCGTTCCTAGGATTTTGATTAGCTGGTTTTGGCAACACCATTTGTTAGGGACCCGTAACCAAGGAGGAGGTGGATATTGCACAGGAGGGCAGATTGCACAATACCCTGTGTTGACCTGATAGGCGAGAGCGTCACACATATGTCTTGACAGAGTATTCTTGAATCATATTTTTTTTTTCATGGCTGATCACCAAACACCACTCATCTCAGCAAATATAGAGTTAAAACAAAAGATAAAAAAGGAGATGGATAAATATTATTATTAATGTTATGAACATTGTATTATAAACTCCTTAACATCCTTTAAGAATAAGGCATTGTCTGCAGGTTCCATTTTATTGGATGTGATAGCGCGGAGGAGCGCTGCTATAATGTTTTTCGATTCCGATCTGCTATTGTTAAAATTTCCGGAATAATATTTTCGTTCCGCGCATTGACATTAAGCCGTCTCCATCACAATTAGCTACTGTGCGTGTATTTTACTACATTTATGCGCACAGCAGATGTCTGCTGTTCACATAGGAATGTGGATTCATTTACTTTAATGAAGCATTTGAACTTTTATTAATCTTCGGAGGTAGAGTGAACTCCATTGTTTCTCTGTTTCGGAGAATTGGAAAGCTACAAGAGTTGGCACAAAACAACAGCAAAAAAATATAAAGCAAAAAATGAAAGATCGGTAATTGCTCAAGTGGCTCCAAATGAGAAAATAGATATTATGATATAAACAAAGTAAATATATATAACAAATATAAAGCAAATTCACATGAATGCTAAGCAATCAGGTAATAGTATTATATTTGTTAGGCCTGTTTCACATGTCAGTGAAAAGCACAGACATGTTAAAACGCCTATGTCCCTGCGTGTGCCGTGATACGTGATCCATGATTGCACATGGAGATAAGCTCACCTGTCCCTGCTCCTGCTGTCCATGGTGCTGAAGTCTCCGGCTCGGCTGCATCCGGCCGCCGCTTTGTCACCTCTGCAGCTACTTCCGGGTCGGCTGCATCCGGCCGCCGCTGTCTCCCCTCTGCAGCTACTTCCGGGTCGGCTGTGCTGTGCATAAATGAATATGCGTGACAGTAATTAGCCGGGCAGGAAGCAGCAGACAGCAGAGGCTGGAGACAGCATCGCTGGAGAAGGTGAGTATGAAAATAATTTTATTTTCAATGTATGTGTTTTTCTGGTACGTGTTTCACGGATAACACCATAGTGTAGTCCATTAGACATCAGTGATGCCAGAAATAAATGGACATGTCTCCGTGCGGAGGACACGGGCACGCATGCACGCCGCACAGAGACACGGTCAGTGAAAAATCACTGATGTGTGCACAGACCCATTGATTATAATGGGTCTGTGTATGTTTGTGAATCTGGTATGTATAAAAACTAACACATATGTACCAGAATAACTGACATGTGAAAGAGGCCATACAGAAATTTAAAGAAACATTCCACATATAAATGAACCATTCCACATAGAACTAAAACTTTCCACATAGAACTGAAACATTCCACATGGAAGTGAAACATTCCACATGGAAGTGAAATATCTAATACAGTATATAAAGCTTGAGTGTATGTGTGTGTGTGTGTGTGTGTGTGTGTGTGTGTGTCCGCTAAAAGAATCCACACCATCGCATTTACAATCACGAACTTTTGCACAGACACCCCATGTGATTCAGGGATCGTCATAAACTATGTTTGCACAGCAAAATTTAACCCTGCGCTTTACAGTTTCACTACAAAAAACCTGCCTCCATTAAAGTCAATGGAGCTGCGAGCAATTTGGTTATTAATAGCAGCTGTGGATTGGTTGCTATAGGAACAAAGGAAATTGTTAGTATAAGAAGCCAATGTGTGAGGTAATAAGATGTCGGTGGAGAGACTGAAAGAGACAAACAGAGAGACAGACAGAGACAAGTAAAGAGATGGGGAAAGAGACAGAGACAAGTAAAGAGACAGGGAAAGAGACAGAGACACACCTGGAAAGAGACAGACCTGGAAAGAGACAGACCTGGAAAGAAACAGACGGGGAAAGAGGCAGATGGGGAAAGAGGCAGATGGGGAAAGAGACAGTCGGGGAACGAGACAGATGGGGAAAGAGACAGACATGATGTTACGGGGGGACCGGCAGATTAGGACCAGGGGGTATATATCCCGATCGCCAGTCGGGGCCCCCCGTGCTCCAGATGGCAATGGAGCTGCTGGCACACTGTGGGTTAGGTGGAGACTGTAGGACTGTTGACCCAGAGATAACCCAGGAGACCTGGGAACCGGTCACGTGTGTAGAGACACGTCAGATCGGACGACAAACCAGTTAGCGTTTCGGTGGAATAGGCGCAACCCTGACCACGTGTGCAGGGAACACGTCAGGCCGGATGGGGACCAGGTAGCGTTGACCGAGAAGACCGCTGCGACAGCGCCCTGTCGGCCACGTATGTCAGACACGACAGGCCGAGCAGTCCTTCGATTAGCGTTTCTGGTCACTACTCGAATGGCCACGTGTGTAGAGCACACGTCAGGCCAAGGGATCACACCAGTAGCGTTGACTGGGAAGCCAAGGAGGATAATAGGTTCACACACCCAATCCTGGAACACCCTGTGAACTCAACAGGGGTCCTGAGGTATGCTGTCCATGCACGTAGGAGGCACAACCGGACAGGTGGCGCAACAGGTGCGTTGTACGTGTGCGTAGAGGGCACTCTCGGACAGATGACACAGCAGGTATGCTGTCCGTGTGCGTAGGAGGCACAACTGGACAGGTGACACAGCAGCCGCAGCCCAGTTAATGCCACTGGACTGCTATAGCACAACAGGAACGGTAGCAAGGACGCACGGCGCCTGACCCTCATGTGCTGAGCCACGAATCTTGGCATGACAGGCACCGTTCGCCTAGCCCAACCTACTGCTTCCAACAAGGCTTATGCCACCATGAATTCTAAGTGAATATGAGTGAATACTGCGCCCCTCCATGTTGTCTCCAGCCCCTTTTATAACCTAGATCTGCCCCAAACCCAGGGTGGAACCACCAAGGTCCAATAGCAGAGTGCCATATCATCAGCGACGTCACCAGCGGCCTATCCGGAACCGCCACATCATTGATGACCTCATGGCAGCCACGCCCCAAACACTTCACCAGTCATCGTCTGACAACCAATGGTGAGGTGCAGATCATAGGGGCGGGCCTCTACGAGCCAGTCCGGAATGGCCACGTCATCAGGACACCTGACACCCTCTGCCCTATCAGGGCCTGCCACCTCACGGACATGCTCAGTGTGGTCCTTACCGGACCTGACCTCTGATGCACTAAGTGCCTGAGCATGCTCAGTAGCCTGAACAACAGACTCAGAAATCAGACTATCTGCCTGAGCATGCTCAGTAGACACATCCCAGAACTTAGACACAGCACGAAGTCCAAGTACCTGTGCAAAGAGGCTGTTAGGATTAATTGTGGGAGCATGCTCAGTAGCCTGGACTTAGCCTCAGAAATGACACAATCAGCTGAGCATGCTCACTAGGCAAAACACCAGGCTTAGACTCTGGCTGGGGTAAATCGGCGCACGCATGTGCACCAGCCGCCTCTCCACACTTAGACGTGGTGGAAGGAGCAGCCAACTGGACGACCCGAGACACGGCCAAGAACGGCAGCCGGCGCCTGGGCGCAACAGGAACTGCAGCAGGCTGCTTGCGGCTATGGCGGCGCCGGTTCGTAACACATGGAACGATACATACCTGGAACAGAGACAGACCTGGAACAGATAAGGAAACAAGCGCACTATGAGAAGCATCCGTGGAAAACTTATAGCATTTAAATAATGGGTTGATACCTGATGAAAGCATTTTTGCTGAAACGCGTTGTATTAATAGGAGTACTTACTCATTAAAGTACAACAAATATTACCAGCAAGCGTCCTTATTGCGCTATAATAGACCGAAAGTAATTTATCCAGATCTGGAACAGAGACAGATTAGAACAGAGACAGATCTGTAACAGAACAATAGGATAAAGAGTTGCACACCAGTCACAATGTATAGGGGAATAATGAAAAGCATAACTGCTATATGAATACTAGACTGAAAAATACAATGGACTATCTGAAATAAGTGAAAAACATGAAAATGGTATCTGCATAACTGCTATGAAAAATAGAAATGAGAGATATTTAGCCATTGTATTGATCAATGCAAAGGAGCCCCAAAACCAAACGCCAAGGTAATCTCTATTTTTGGGGTCCCTAACCTATGTGTAACCTCACCTGCAGTTAAAAAACTTGCTCTGTATGGGAAGCAAGGGACCAAGCTATATATGTGTGAAATAAGAGACATGGCTATGGGTGGGGCAGGGTTCTCAGACAAAAAGTGCATACTAACTAAAGAATGTATGTCTGGAACACCAATGGTGTGAACAGGGTGCAAGACTCAAAAATATATATGTTTAGTTGTATATTTTTGAGTCTTGCACCCTGTTCACACCATTGGTGTTCCAGACATACATTCTTTAGTTAGTATGCACTTTTTGTCTGAGAACCCTGCCCCACCCATAGCCATGTCTCTTATTTCACACATATATAGCTTGGTCCCTTGCTTCCCATACAGAGCAAGTGTTTTAACTGCAGGTGAGGTTACACATAGGTTAGGGACCCCAAAAATAGAGATTACCTTGGCGTTTGGTTTTGGGGCTCCTTTGCATTGATCAATACAATGGCTAAATATCTCTCATTCCTATTTTTCATAGCAGTTATGCAGATACCATTTTCACATTTTTCACTTATTTCACATAGTCCATTGTATTTTTCAGTCTAGTATTCATATAGCAGTTATGCTTTTCATTATTCCCCTATACATTGTGACTGGTGTGCAACTCTTTATCCTATTGTTTAGTTGTATATTTTTGAGTCTTGCACCCTGTTCACACCATTGGTGTTCCAGACATACATTCTTTAGTTAGATCTGTAACAGAGACTGACGGGGAAAGAGACTGACAGACACAAACAGACAGAGATAGAGAAAGACAGACAGAGAGACTGATTCAGAGACAGTGAGACTGATACAGAGACAAAGAGACAGACAGACAAAGACAAACACACAGAGACAGACACACAGAGACAGACACACAGAGACAGAAAGAGAGACAGTTACTATCCCGGGCAACGCCCGGGTACTATAGCTAGTTCTACATAAAACTAAAACATTCCCCATAGAACTAAAACATTCCACAAAGAACTGAAACTTTCTATATAGAAGTGAAACTTTTCACATGGAGCTGAAACATTGTGTTGTAAATTCAGAGTCAGAGGGGTGGGGCATGACATGATTTTTCCAGTGTTCTTTGAGTCATGCTCCACCCAGCTGACTCTGCACTGTGCAATATATAGTAAATGTGCTTAACCTTGATCATTGCTTTTATAAAAACTGTATCAGCATAGTAAATGCAAGCCAGAGGTCAGTAACCAGGAAGTCTCATATAGAACACAGGAAGAAAGCGGAGCTGAGGTCAGAGTATGAGCCAGAGGTCAGAAGCCAGGAAGTCACGTAAGGTACACAGCGAGAAAGCAGAGCCGAGGCAAGGGTACGAGCCGGAGGTCAGAAGCCAGGAAGTCACGTAAGGTACACAGGGAGAAAGTAGAGCCAAGGTCAGGGTACGAGCCGGAGGCCAGAAGCCGGGGGGTAACATCAAAGTCAGGGGCACAGGCAGATAAGGGTAAAAGAAGTTTGGGGTAGGGAGCCAGAGCACTCAGTGCAGAACAGCAATTACTATTGGCAGTGTTCCGGATGAGATTGCTCCATAATGAAGCAGAGCAATTACCAGGAACGAGGCGCCTGGGAACAGGGCTCTCCCAACACCAGTGCAGGACCCGAAGGAAGGAAAACAACCCATCCTCCAGAGAACAATACAAAACAGAGCATGACATGCAATATATTTTTCTGTTTATTTTATTGCCATCATAACAAAGGATTAACCCCTTCAGCCGCCGGGCACTTTCAGTTTTTGCGTTTTTGTTGTTTGCTCCCCTTCTTCCGAGAGCCGTAACTTTTTTATTTTTCCGTCAATCTTGCCATATGAGGGCTTGTTTTTTGCAAGACAAGTTGTACTTTTAAATGAAACCATAAGTTTTACCATATGGTGTACTGGAAAACAGCAAAAAAAATTCCAAGTGTGGAAAAACTGCAAAAAAAGTGTGATGGCACAAGAGTTTTTGGGATGTTTTATTCACGGTGTTCACTATATGGAAAAATTATGTGTGGGAATGATGCCTGAGGTCGGTGCGAGTTTGTAGACACAAAACATGTATAGGTTAACTTGTATCTAAGGGCTTAAAAAAATTCACAAGCTTGTCCAATAAAAGTGGCGTTAGTTTTGCGCCATATACCGAAACCCCTAGCGTTCTCATTTTTTGGGATCTATGGCTCATTGATGGCTTATATTTTGCGTCTCAAGCTGACGTTTCAAATGGTACTATTTTTGCACAGATGCTACGTGTTGATCACCTGTTATTGCATTTTGCGTAAAACTTGCGGCGATCAAAAAAGGTAATTTTGGCGTTTGGATTTTTTTTTGCCACTACGCCGTTTACCAATCAGATTAATTGATTTTACATTTTGATAGGTCGGGCATTTCTGAACGTGGCAATACCAAATATGTGTATATTTATTTTCTTTTTTAACCCTTTATTTTTCAATGGGGTGAAAGGGGGGTGATTTGAACTTTTAGGTTTTTTCTTTTTTTTAAATTTTTCAAAACTTTTTTTCCTTTTTTTTATTTTACTAGTCCTCCTAGGGGGCTATAGCGATCAGCAATCCGATCGCTCTGATCTATCTGCTGATCACAGCTCTACAGCTGTAAACAGCAGATATGGTCACTTCCAGCTTCACTGGCCTCCGGGCCGGGTGAAAATGAAAGTGACTCGTCATAGCTGCAGGGGTCATCACATGACCCTGTGCTACCATGGCAACCACCGAAAGTCACGTGATCACTCACGTGACTTCCGGTGGGGGCGGCGGTAAGAGAAAATCTTCACCGCACGTATATACATCTCGCTGCCAGACTTTGGCAGCGAGATGTAAGGGGTTAATGTTACGGATGAATGCGATTCTACTCGTAACATGCAAGCACACATGTCAGCTGTTGAAAACAGCTGATATGTGCGCCGATCGCCGCACCCTGCCCGCGGCAGGGGTCGGGGCACACGCTCCATGACGAAAGATCCGTCAAAGGTCGTGAAGGGGTTAAAATTCAAACATGCTGTCTTAATTAACAAATATGGTTCTGAAATGCCCCATCAGAACTGAGATAGCCCAAAGCACCCTTCAAACATAGGACCGGACATAATGGGCAGCTACTCGTCACTATGAGGTGGGATTTCCATTCTTTACTAATTAAATAATAATAATAATAATAATAAAACTATTGGTTTATGTGTATCAATTCCGCTAAGTATTTATTTTCTTTGATTGTTTTGATAAATTTATTAGTATAAATTCGTCATTTTCCCAATTGTGATAATTAGCTCCTTTCCTTGCGTTTCCGTCTATTTTTATTGCTCGGCGGTTACCTCTGTTCTTCCGTCCTCACCTTTTCTCTTTGTACATACATTTGTTCTAGGAGACCTCATTATATAACTTGCCTTCAGCTAAAAGTTCTGTGTGTGACAGTACAAGCCATGGCTAAAGTATTGCATTCAGAGAGGAAAAATTGATTTCACCTAGATTCTCATCTTAAAATAAGTAGACCATTTTATCAGTGCCGGGACTGGATGTCAAGCTGTGCCTGTGCCACCACGTGAAGTCATCAGACATGCTCGACATGTTTTCTACGGCCGGGCAAAAGGTTTGTTCTTCATGTGTTCTGACTCTATTCTATGAATTTATACATATGGGTAACTAAAAACTGTAGGGATTTTTTTCAACCACCACATGTCACAACTGTCACTGCCTTCTCCCTGTTTTTGGAGATTAGTGGCAGCTTGTGGACTGAAGTCCCTTATTTTTATTTGGGACTCTGCATTTAAATGTGGTTTAATTTCTTTCAGTGCAGAAATAGTTAATGCCAGTTTTTCTGTCTGCAGCTCTCCTGCATTTAAGGTCAGCTGCACCTGCTCTGTAGACACACCCTCGTGGGTTTAAATAGCCAGGTCTACCAGCAAGCTTTGCTGACTATACAAAGCCATTTGTGTACTGGCCACCTTGGTGGAACGAGCTGCTGAGGATTCGTCCTGAAGCTGGATCTTCTTCATGTTTTATTGCATCCCCCTTTTTGTTGCACCTATCCTCTTGTTGTATTAGGGCAGTGGTGGGCCTAGTGAGCCTTACCTTCCTACTCACTAGCCAGGACTATTGTACGGTCTTTTCTGGGCTTCAGTTATTCCTGCTCAGCAACAAGTGCGGAGCCTGTATAGGGTCTGGCAAGGAGTGCAGGGTACAGTGCCAGGTAAAAGCAGGAGGTGTCCATCTTCCCTCTCACTAGTGCCAGGGTCCACCATTGTTATTGTGTTCCTGGTGTTTCCCCTTGTTTTTGGTTTTATTGTTTGGGTGTTTTTTGTTGCGCCTCAGACATTTGTTGATCTGAACGCATTTGTCACACATGTAGCGTGATACCACATCTACATCCTGTTGTGCAAATATATTTGATAATTTGGTCACTGGGAATTTATTAATGACTATATGTAAAAATCTTTGGCTGAAAAAGTTGATGGCTCTCACCATATTTGCACCAAAAATAACACTTTTTTCTGTTATAGTCTCTTTTCTAAAAAAACAGGCTTTGTTGGGCATCAGGAAATGAGTGTAAATTATAGCACAATTCTTACAGTATAGTTTTAAAGAGGTTATCAATGATTTTTTTCTACTGTGTAACCAAAACTTAAAGGGGTGGCTCACTACTCTGCAATAGTGGCCACACCCCTTTCAAACTGATACAAAAGGTTTTTGTTAAATACATTGTTAAAGGGAACCTGTCATCAGATTTGGCCCTTATAACCTGCGGCCATCACCACTGGGCTCTTATTTACGGCATTCTAATATACTATATATAAGAGGCCGCTGTGTAGAACATAAAAATGACTTTATAATACTCACCTACGGGGCGGTCAGTTGGGTATCTCCGTTATCCGGTACTGGTGCTTCCTCTTTCGGACATCTTTGTTCTCCTTCTTCTGAAGCCTGGGTGCATGACGCGTCCTACGTCATCCACACTAGCCGGCATTGAGGTCCTGCGCAGGCGCACTCTAATACTTTGATCTTCTTGGGATCCTGGATTTGGGATCCTCTGCCATTCTTCCTTGCAGATCCTCTTCTGTTCCATCAGGTTGGATGGTGAATGTTGGTGGACGCCATTTTCAGGTCTCTCTAGAGATGCTCAATTGGGTTTAGGTCAGGGCTTTGGCTGGGCAGGTAAAAAATGGTCACAGAGTTGTTCTGAAGACACTCCTTAGTTATTTTAACTGTGTGCTTAGGTTTATTGTCTTGTTGGAATGAGAACTATCGGCCAAGTCTGAGGTCCAGAGCACTCTGGAGAGAGCATGATGCTGACACCACCATGTCTCACTGTGGGGATTGTATTGCGCAGGTGATGAGCAGTGCCTGGTTTTCGCCACACATACCGCTTAAAATTATCACCAAAAGTTCTATCTTCGTTTCTTATTTCTCATAGTCTGGGAGTCCTTCATATGATTTTTGGAAAACTCTATGTGGGCTTTCATATGTCTTGTACTGAGGAGAGGCTTTCATCGGGCCACTCTGCTATAAAGGCCCGACTGATGGAGGGCTGCAGTGATAGTTGACTTTGTGGAACATTCTCCCATCTCCCTACTGCATCTCTGGAGCTCAGCCACAGTGATCTTGGGGTTCTTCTTTACCTCTCTCACAAAGGCTCTTCTCCCACGATTGCTTAGTTTGGCTGGATGGCCAGGTCTAGGAAGAGTTGTGGTAGTCCCAAACTTCTTCCATTTAAGGATTATGGAGGCCACTGTGCTCTTAGGAACATTTAGTACTGCAGAAATTCTTTTGTAATCTTGGCCAGATCTGTGCCTTGCTACAATTCTGTCTCTGAGCTCCTTGGGCAGTTCCTTTGGCCTCATGATTCTCATTTGGTGTGACATGCAGTGTGAGCTGTGAGGTCTTATATAGACAGCTGTGCACCTTCCCAAATCACGTCCTATCAGTGTAATTACACACAGCTGGACTCCAATGAAGGAGCAGAACCATCTCAAGGAGGACCACAAAGAAATGGACAGCATGTGACTTACATATGAGTGTCTGAGCAAAGGGGCTGAATACTTATGACCATGTGATATTTCAGTTTTTCTTGTTTAACAAATTTGGAAAAACTTCTACATTTTTGTTTTTTTTCTGTCAAGATGGGGGGATGGGGTGTAGAGTGTACATTAATGAGAAAAAAATTAACTTTTTTGAATTTACCAAAGAGTGAAAAATTAAAAGGGGCCTGAATACTTTCCGTACCCAATGTATGTCTTTAGATGAGTAATGTGAGATGACCGGCCTTGAGAAGAAAAAAATAGATTTTGGAATGCTTTGTTAGAAGGAGTTCATGCTATAGGTGTCTAGATTTGGCCACCTAATGGCTGTGATGTGGATCAAATGTTTTTCTCATTGTGTAACAGTAGTGTATTGAATTTGTATCATGAGAAATTAAAGTTCTTAACCTGATTCCTAATTTGTAATTTATATCCCTCTTTTCTCCATTTGTGATTTTGCCCCTCCCCCACATTTGATACTTATGTAATTTACTGTCACCATTGACACCAGTCACAAAGAAGAACAAATATTTGATGAGCGATGCCAAAGCTTAGCTAATGTTTGATACTTCCAAATAGATATTAAAGTGTCCTCCATTGCCCCATCTCGTAAAGCTTTGGCTCTCAACATTGCAATGGACGGTTCTCTTGTGTCCCCCAAACAATAAGCACAAGGAGCAAATCCTTGGGAAAACAAATATTTCACAGTGTTTGGATGACATCCAGACAAGGGAAATCACTGACAGGTTCCCAACCATTGAGATGACCCGTCAGGAAAGCTGCCATCTGCGACAATGCTTTATGGTAATGGTTTGGCACTCGGACCAGATGCCTTCAAAAGTCGTATCGTCAGCAAAAGTAACAACCCCCCCCCCCCAGTAAATTAAATTTCAATGGAAAATGCGTCAGGTAAAATCTTTCTATGCACTTGATACTTTGAACTTGTTTCCATTACTTGAAGTTTTAGCCTCGGCTTTCATAAACTCAGGTTTCAAGGAGCCATTTATTCTGATAGTGTTTTGTATAAGGTATTAAGTCATTATCGAGCCTAAGCAGCCAACATGTTACTCTGCGACCAGATGGTATTCATTAAGGTGTCATTTATTTGTCTGATCATTAATAGACGTTTAGATTAAGAGCCACTAATCATGAACAGCCTGGACACTTTAATGAGTAGACGTCTTCTCTTAGAATTGTGCATCTACACCAAGTGTCTTATTCCTTTATACCTCTTGGTCCGTACTGGTTCTTCTTGGAGAGACCCAAGCAATACCCTAGGTGGGAAAAAGACAAAATAGCTCTCTATTCCCTTAGGAGGTAAGTTATCTCTGTAGTGTTACCTCTTGGTGGTAACTATCTTGTCCATAGGACTCATAGTCTGCTCGAAAGGAAGAGACACCCAACTGTAGATGACTGTCATGCGCTGACCGGATCACTACTACCATGTCGGACTCTGTCCTCATTACTGTGTCCAACATACAACCTATCATGCACTGCCCAGTTCGGCACCCGCAGTTTGCGACTACCAGGTTGGATTCTGTACACACTTCAGAAACCAACCAGCAACCTAGTGTCACGATTCCTCTGCACTGGAGATACTCTGCTTTGTTTTCTGGCAGGTTAATTGACTGTGCCCCATTCCATTCTGGTTCTGGGAGGTGTGTGCTCAGGTGTTTCATCTTTCTTGTAATTACCCTGATTTTTTTACTGACCAAGCTCCACCAGAACCTTGCCAGTCGTACATTCTGGTTTGGTAGTTGTGCTGTTAACCTGTGTCTTTGGTTTGTTCTGAATTCTGTTGTCTGACCCCGGACTGTTGCTTGATTTTTCGTTGCCTGATCCCTGTTCCTGTCGTGACTTCTTAACTTTTGACCCTGGACCGTTATCTGACTACGTCTCAGTTTTCTCTCTGAAGTTATTATGTGTCTTCCTTGAATACTGAACCCAGATCATTTACTGACTACACCTGGATTTTCCCTGTGTCCATACGTGTCCTCCTGTTACCAGGCCCTGGATTTCTTGACTACTCTTCCATCTGTACTACCCATAAGTAGGGGCTTGCATTACACCTGACTTCTATTGAGGATCTCTGTTCTGCTGGGCATCGTCTGTTATAGGCACTTTAGGAGTTAATGCCTCCTGGAGCAGTATGTGGCTTCCCAGAAAACCAGATTTCTAATCACCACCTTCAGCTGGTCTCCTCCTACTTAAGACTGGGGAGTTTTCAGAGTTATTGCTGAAGATAGCTTCTGCTTAGCTGTTGCGATATCCCGGCATTCGTGACGATCCTCCGCTTGGTTACCACCAGTGACTTGTTGAAAGTTCCCCAGTGTGACTTTCTCCTTCCCCTTTTATTTATCCCCTCCAGTGTCTTTTTGTCTCTCCTCTGTGGATATTTGCTGTTTCTGTGAGTTTCTGTTTTACCCCCTTGTCTTTGTCTTGTGAGATGTTTATTACTTTGTGTCCAGTCCAGCCCACCCCTGGGTAGGGAGTGCGGGGTTATTAGGTCAGTTCCGGAAAGGAGACAGGGCCAGGATGGGGGCCCGGACCTCCCTACCCTTAAGGGTACCTACGGGTTGAGGAATAGCACAGGGGCCCCAGTCTTAGGGCCAGTATAGGTCTCCCTGTGTCCTCTAGTCACCCTTGATAATGGCTGTTTCATGATTTCCTCTCTTGTCAACGAGAACCTCATAAAGACTAAAGAAAAAGATCCCCTAGCCTGAACCCTGCTCTTTTCTGATAGGGGTCAGAAAATGTATCTACTGATGAGCATCTCTATTTTTATGAGACTGATATAGCGAAAATGAATGGTCATGTTTCAAGGCTCTTCAATGGGTCAAGCATTGAATTACAAGGCAGCTAGGTTCAATAAGTGCCATAAGAGAAGACGATTTCTCCCTTCCGAAGGAGACCTTATTTGTGTGATGCCAGTCATTACTTACGGATAGCATAGACGGAGGGTAGTCAGAGAAGCCGGAGTCAGGAAACAGTAGTACATGACAGGACACAGGAAGTAGGCAGAAACGCAGTCACGTCACAGACTGAGAGTCAGAATTACAGGAGAGTATGTATTAGATTCAGGGAGCAGACAGAGGCGTGGTCAGGTAACAGTCTGAGGTCAGAAGCCAGGAGGTAACAACAAGAACAGGAAGTGGGCAGAGAGGAGTCAATCGACAGTCCGAGATCAAGAAACTTAGATCAGAACACAGACAGGAACACAGACCAACAGCACAACTGCAGAACCAGAGAGTACAACTGGCAAAGTTCTAGGAGAGCATGCTCAGTAATGAAATAGAGGAATTACCAGGAAGGTGGAACACCTGAGTAAAATCACCTCCCAAAGCCTGCATGGAAGCCAGCGCTGTCAAACAAGCTGCCAGTTAGTGCTCAAAGAAACACAGCAGAGCATCTCCAAATGCAAGATGCTCTGCACAAGGGAAACATGTCACTGCCAACTCTGTAATTCCGGAAGGCGTAGCAGAGCATCACCTGTGTGCAGGATGCTTTGCACAGAGGAATAATGTCACTGCTGTCTCCGTAATTCATGAAAGCGCGGCAGAGCATCATCTGTGTGCAAGATGCTCTGCACAGAGGAATCGTGACAATTTACATACCTTTCCTAAAAAGCATTTCTTATAAGACTTTACCTGCTGGGTCTCCTAAATAATAACCAGTACCCCATAAAAACTAACCCCAACCCTACTAATGAGAGGCAAGATCCCTGACACCGCCGGCTTCAGAAGGCTGTCTCATTCTCTTGCAGAAGGCTCTAGTCATTCTTCATGTATCTTATACTGTTGGAGGCAATTTGCGTTATTTTTCTGTAAATTCATTTAATTATATTATGGTTACAATTTATGCAAAAAAAAATGTTTTTTGTATTATTCTATGAACAGTTAAAATAATCCAAAGCTGAAAGCATATTCCTGGCAAATGCGGTTATTTGCACATTTTGTTTCCGAGCCTGCGGGATGGTTTGTGACATTGTATCGCCCTATTTGTAGTCGAGGATCCAGGCGTAGCAGGTGTTTTGGTGCCATTCCACATCTGTTCTCTTTACCCTGGATGTGCGGGCATTGTGTTATCATCTGGTGCGGCTTTAGATGGTCCCAGTGTTGGACAGGACTGAGAACATCAAAAGACAATGTGTTTCATTGCAGGTTATGGGTCATTGCACTAGTTTACTCTGCAACAAAGCAGTGCAGCTCAACAAGGGCCGGGTAAGGGCACGTGCCCAAAAAAAATTGGCAAATGGTTGAGGATTTGTTTCTGAGTCAGTAAAAGGCACATGACTGTAATTGATATTTACACTGTAGATATATACAAAATATTATTCATATCATTTAGACGCCCAGTGGCGCAAACACAGGCAGGAGAGGGCCCTGTGCAAGTATACAGTATATAGCTAACATAAAGCACTTAATTATATATCACTATCAATAAAATGGAGATTCTGCATCATGTGGTAAGGCATTATTGACTTTTCGAATTGCTGCTGCCAATAGCTGGCGCAAGACCTTGCTTTCTTCTTCTGTGAAGATAATATTTGCATATTTAATAATCCACTTGTAATTGTTATTTATCAAGTTTATTAGTTAATTATTTCATACAGTTAGTTGCAAAAGAGATGTCATGCCTGCTGAGGTCCGTTTCCTTCTTCACTAAGCCACGGTCAGGTTCAGTCGCTGTCCTGGTTCTGAACACTTTGTCTCTGTGGACACTTTGTGTGTTCATTGCTTTTCTGCCAACAAGTGTTTCCTACTATACAATTTTGTCAGCCCTTTTAACTATTTAAAGCTTACCCAGGCTTCCATTTCCCGCTGGTGATATTTCTGAAGTGGACCCTGCTTGGAACTACTGCCTGTTTTTCTTGTGTTCCTCCTGGAAGATTAGAACTTTTGGTTTAACTTAATTTTACTCTACACCTTTTCACAGATTATTTAGGAGGTACGTGGAACCCTTGATGGCCACTTAGGAAGAGCAGGTCTGAGTGGTTATCTGAGTCTTCCAGGTAGGGTTCTTTCAGTCTGCGCAGGGACCTTTACGGGCTTTGCAGCTGGGACTTCTAGTCTGTACAGGAACTGGGTGGGTTAGGTGTAGTAATTTTAAGTGAGACCTTATTTTTTGCAATTTATTATGCATACAATTTAGTGGCATTGAAGAAGAAAAAATGTTTAAAAAGACATTGGGACCTCTAGACCCCTGTCCAGCTGGAGTCCACGCACTTGCTATACATGCCGGAACAGTAAAACAAAATGTTGGTTTGGAAGACTTATTAAAGGTGTTGTCCTACACTAACATATTATTACCACTGCCTTGATCCGCCACCCAGTTCAGTCCACTGTGGCAGCCATTTTTCACTTCTGCACCCGGCATCCTTGGCCTGACATCCTGGGCATTCCTGGCACTTACTAAGCTTTACAATGTCATGATGTGCATAGCATAACCATGTCATCACGTCATGGGGTCTAATACATATAAGGGATGGCCACAATGCATGTCCAATAGTGCAGGACAAAAAATGAGGATTGGCTGCCATGGATGACTGAACTGAACCCCACAACTAAGTCAGAGTCAATATGTTCTCACCTTTGGTTACACTTACTATCTATTCACAGATTAGGTGGTACCTTGCATGCTCAAAGTTGGAGGTTCAGCTAATTAGACCCTGACAAATGTCGAGAAAGGAGATTCTAAAATGCCTTGCCAGAATGAAGCGGTGACTGCCTATGTATGCCCCAACACATTTCATTATCTATGGGTCTGCCAAACATAGTGAGTGCTGCATTCTGATCAGATATAATTCCAATGGGAAATAAAAAAGCAGGTATTCACTTTCTGGCCCACAGGTTAGGGGGCCCTATCGGTCCCTGATCCAAGAGATACATCTAATGGTGAAGATGTCTGGGCCTCCTTCCTTGCCCTGTTCCTGGATAGCCCTAATGTATTACCCCCTCCCCCCAACCTCAAGGGAGGACTGGGACAGGAGTGGTTGAACCCACAGATATGGACAAATGGGGAAACCAAAACGCTATCACACAGCTAGCACACACAGAGATATAAGACAATTTGTGATAAGAAGGAAATAAAGAGCAGGGAGGAAATAACCAGATAATGAGAGGATTTCCACAGCACACCAAGCGGTAATTGTAAAAAAGAGAAGGGTGGTAATCTGGCCACTGCAATTACCTATTGATTCTGCACCCAGTGTCAGGGAGTGGGCAGCTGGTGCAGCAGCATGATCCAGAGTCTGCTGGCCCAACAGAGGTCCTCACGCTGTGCTACCAAGTGGGCAGCGGGGGTGAATGTGATCGATCCCTGGGGACCTCACTCTACTGGATTGACCTTGCAGGAAAAAGGAGGTGGAAAGAACCAACGATTACGCTTTGCTCCAGAGTTGTGCCTTCCTGCACAATGGGAGGAGGTGAGTGAAATCACCATTGCACCTCACACTTAATGGTACAGATTGACACAGAAGCGCTTTCTTTCTCTTTTGTTTTACACAGCACAACAAGCAGCAAACAATAAATCACCAACAACTGGAACACAACAGCACACGGATCAGTTTAGCAAAAGCTATAGTCGGCATAGGAAGACAGATTCCTCCATGTTAAAAAGACAGAGAACAACTGTGATAGGTCACCTGCAACACAGCAGAAATTAACTCCTGCAAGCCCAATCACTGGGAACACAGCTGGTAGACGCCAGAGCCTGCCTGTATAACTGAGAAGCACCAGAGAAAGCATAGTGTGGAGTGTTAGTGTCTGTAGTGTGAACGGTGTCAGCGTCTGTAGTGTGAACAGTGTCTTATGGCACCATGACACTCAGTGAGTTTAGAGTCAAACACCGTGTGATAGTATTAGACTGAAGGCTCGTAGCACTTGAGTTTATTCCCATATGAGTCCTTGCTTTGGTTGGTTCTTGGGATTGGATTCCCACCACCAACGCATTGATACATGTCACATGTATACAATTAAAACTTTTAGTTCTAGGTTTCACACTTACATAAGTTGATAAAACAAGTGTTAGAGCATCTCCAAGATCTAAATAAACTTTTTAATGACTTGTTTAAGAAGACGGATCATCTCCAATATCTGGATGAACTTTCCTCAACGACTGTTGACAATGTCCATATCTGAAGGGGATAATGGAGAAACTCTCCAGAGATAGTAAATTACCATTCTTCTATTCCGCAGGAGCAGATCCCTGGGGTTTGAAAAGTCTCATCGGTTTTCCAAGACTTTACTTTTCAAATATCATGCTCATCATTATTTCTGTGCTCGTGTCATGCTAGAAGCCTCAGAAAAAAAAATTGTTGGCGCCCTCGCATCGAAAGATGACAGCAAGATCTTACTGTCAAACTGAATTAACTTCTGCAATTGTACCTCGGTGAAGGCCCTCACAAAGCCACCGGCCTCGGAATAGCATCACGTTTCATGTTTCTTAAGGACAAATGCTTAATTTAATGAAGTGTTTAGGGGGCACTTATCAAATGTAGATGTGGAGATGGAATTCATCAATATGTGTTCATGGGAGCGAAGTCGTCATTTCTAAAGTGCCCGTGCTACTCTCGCATCGCTTTAAGGACTAATCCGGTCTCGTTAAATTAAAAATCTGGAAAACTTTATAATAATTCAGCTCGATTTTCAAGATCTTTGATTGATTTCTCTCAATAGGAACCTGAATTGTTTATTAAAATTTGTCCTGTTCATGTGATGGACACACATGAGCCAAAAACGCTAATGTTTGGCACATCATTTTTAATCGAAAAACTCGATATGGCACCAACATGTAAATCACATGCATCATCGTCCCTAAGGGGGAGGCAGTTTTGTCTGCTCGGGATTTGCAAAAAAAAAAAGCTTACACAAACAAGTCCAGAATATCATTGGTTGTCCATGAGAAGATCATATGAACAGTAGTGTAACTAGAGTCTGATGGGGCCCGCTGCAGAGTTTGAGCCTGGGCCCCCCCATATGTTCGTCAGATGTATGGGTATGGACCATTGTAGCGTTCTAAATCCTATAAAGACATACAAGTTGCCCTCCTCCTTCATTGTGTAGTATTGTCCCCCATCCTGGGCCACAACCTGGTAAATATGTCCCCATCCTGGTATATGTCCACATCATGGCCCCATCCTGGTGTTTGACCCAATCATGGCTATATCCTGGTATATATGGTCCCATCCTGGTATATCTGTCCACTGTCATGGACCCATCCAGGTATATATGTGTATATACCCATCATCACCCCATCGTAGTATATGTCCCCATCATGGCCCCATCCTGGTGTATGAATCCCATCATGCCTATAGCCTAGTTTTCATGGCCCCATCCTGGTATATATCCTCATCATGGCCCATCCTGGTATATATGGCACCAACATGATATATATGTCCCCATTATGGCTCTATCCTGGTATATATGGCCCCTTCATGACCCCATCCTGGTATTTACGACCCCATCATGGCCCCATCCTGGGGGAGTGTGCAGCCACCAGGTTCTGCTATCCGCCGACTCCTGCCTCTCCTCTCTTAGAAGAGAAGCCGACAATTGATAGATCCAAGTTCTCATTTGGGTGGCAGGCCAGGCAGATGCTAGGAACAAGATTGCAGGAGAACCAGGAAAACGGCGGGTGAGGACTGTGTTGCTGAGAAGTAACAGAGAACAATGCACTTTGTCCAGATGAAGGGCTGTTTATTCCTCAACACGTTTCGAAGTGGTCCCACTTCTTCTTAAGGAAAACCAAAAAGGAACATGATTGGGTCTCCCTTGGCCTTGACTAGGGAAGGCTACTAGTCCCAGAACCTCGCACTGACCTTCTGGCTCAGATGATGGGGAGTGGTTAAAGGGGGCTTTTCTCTTGTTGGAGAAGGCTACAGTTGAGCACATTCTAGTCCACTTTTTTGTTGCACCATTAGTCACTTTTTTAGCGCATTCGGGTGCAGAGCACAATCTTGTGCTTTCAAAAAAGAAAAGAAAAGCAGTGTGCATGCTCAACTGCTGCTTCATGAATTCTGTGCGGGACTAGCAGAGAAAGCAGCCCTGTAGAGAATAAATGGAGTGGTGGTTGAGTATGAGTATTGATGCTCCATTCACATAGGGACAAAAGTTCCCAGGTCAAGAGATCATTGGAGGTCTCAGGGATCAAACACCCACCAATCCAGAAACTTTCATGTATGGCTGTTGTGAATGTCAGTTATGCTTTTGCTGCTGTGAGGCTGCCTCTTGTGGCCAGGAATGGTTTGGACAGAGACCAGGTGTGTTGAGCAATGGGCGCTTCCATTGCTAACTCTCTGCCTATTTAAACCCTGGTCTGATAGCAGGCTATGCCGGATGTCAGTTGTTCTTTGTTCACCAGCCTGCTTCATCCTGCTCCAGACCTCATCTACCCCAGATAAGTGCTTGGCTCTTTATTTGTTGTTTGGTCCTTTTTACTCTTATCTGAGTTTGTCATTTGCTGTGGTTATTGTCAGTTTATTTGCATGCAGGAATCTTCCCTCTCAGTTGCTTAGCTGGGAAGCTCCCTGCAGCTATGTTTGGAGTATTGCTCCTATAAGTCCATGTGTTTGTTGCTTCTTGAATTTGTAATGGTTCCTGCTTTCTGTTCATTGGTATGACAAGAGCGCCTGGTATAGGACGGAGTTCAGATCTAGCGATCTGAGGGCTTTTTGTACTATCAGGTTTCTGGAATTTTGTAGGGTTTTTCTCTGGCCACCATCAGTCCCTTTCCTATCCTGTCCTATTTAGTCAGTAGGGCCTCACCTTTTGCTAATCCCATCATCTATTTGTGTATTGTGTTTTTCCTATATCACCGCAGTCTTTGAATGTGGGGGGCTTGCTATTCTTTATCAATTTTTTGAGGCAGAGAGTTATTTATCTTTCCTTCCTTTAGGATAGCTAGTTCTCCGGCTGGGTTCGCGGTGCTACGTCTAGTTGTGTTGGTTAGTAAGGGGATGGCGGCCAGATTAGTTGCCAATGCTCTTGTCACCTTTTACCAATGATTTATGGTGGTCTTCCATGGTTCCGGATCATAACATACGGCATTCTGTATCACTATGGTGCCTGTATAGGATACCGCTCCACGAATAACATACAAGGAAAGAATGAGTTGCGCATCTCACCACTTAGCGCTGTTCCACAAAGGACCATATCTGCAACCCATCTGAAGAAGGTCTTGCTGACCGAAAAGTCATTGATTTTGACTTTTTTTCTCGAAAACAATTTCTAATAAAACCTAAACTACTTGCATCTTCAAGAGTGCCAGATTCTTAACTTTTGTGTTGTACTAGACGTTGTCACCCATGCTACAAATAGGTGATAACTTCTTATCATTGTCACCACAATACATCTTTGAAAACAAAAGTATGGTTTGAAACGCATCAGAAGTTTTTTTTCTTATGGGGACCTCATGCTTTTAATGGAAAGATATGTTTTTATCTTTCATCGATGGTGCTGGAGAACTTTGAGTAGTTTTTCAACTTTGAGTGTTTTTCTCCTGACATCTAGCATTCCAAAATAAACATATTTATGGTACTCAGTTTTCACAAACCTACTGTATACTTTTACAGGTCATATTCCCTAAAGCCTATATGTAAGCGGGATGATGAACTGTTTTTGGGATTTTTTTTCATGCTTTCACAATATTAATTTATCAATATGCCAAACAGGTCAAAGCGCATGCGCAAAGTGGAGAATAACTCTCTGAAAACTGCAAACATGTTCACAATAGATTCTCGGCAAAACAATGATTTTTGCTGGGGTATTGTCAAGCATGTTACTATCAGGGTTAAACAAGATATCAAAAAACCCCAGTAGGTGTCACAATACACAGGGTGCTCAGGGGTCATGATGTCATGATACAACAAAGGTCCCTGTTGCACTCACCAGCAACTTAAAACTGCACTCCCTGATTTCCCTATATGGGTTCTTTCACTCCATCGCCGACAACATTCCTAGGCTTTCATTTGCCCTAAACTCACCCTGGCTAGTAAGCAGGCCGACAAAATCACTAGTCTTGACTCT
>NC_134362.1:21700379-21830379 GCF_048569485.1 Anomaloglossus baeobatrachus
CCAGCATGAATATTGTGCAGGTGTGCCTTAGACTGGCCAGCATGATTATTACACAGGTGTGCCTTAGGCTGGCTAGCATGATTATTGCAGAGGTGTGCCTTAGGGTGGCCAGCATGATTATTGCACAAGTATGTCTTAAGATGGCCAACATGATTATTACGCAGGTGTGCCTTAGACTGGCCAGCATGATTATTACACAGGTGTGCCTTAGGCTGGCCAGCATGAATATTGTGCAGGTGTGCCTTAGACTGGCCAGCATGATTATTACACAGGTGTGCCTTAGACTGGCCAGCATGATTATTGCACAGGTGTGCCTTAGGCTGGCCACAATAAAAGGCCATTCTAAAATATGCAGTTTTATCACACAGCACAAATGAAACAGATGTTGCAGGTTTTGATAGAGCGTGTAGTTGGCTGCTGACTGCTGACTGCAGGAATGGTCACTTGAGCTGTTGCCGTGAATTTAATGTTCATATCTCTACCATAAGCCGTCTCCAAAAGTCTTTCAGAGAATTTGGCAGAACATCCAACCGGCCTCACAACCGCAGACCACATGTAACCATAGTAGCCCAGGACCTCCACATCCAGCAATTTCACCTCCAAGATGGTCTGAGACCAGCTAAATTTTGCAACTTTTTAAAAAGCATCAATTGACATATAAGGCTAAAAAATCTGGAATTACAAAATTCTGTCCACAAGCTAGAAAAAAAGAGGAAAGCACATGTAAAATAAAACAATGAACGATATTTCAGCTCAGTGTGTCCAGTAATAGAGTCCTGGTTCTGATAATCTGCAGGGAAAAAGCCTTGGTGGGCTAAACAATGTAGAAAATCTAGAAAAAAAGACGCGTTTCGGCTACACCTTGGCTGAAATGCTTTTTTTTATTCCTGTTAGATTGCCATGGAACTACTATTTTTATCTATTTGTAATAAATTACTGTATATATTTTATCCTTTGATATTTCTCTTCATCATTGAACTGGGGCCCTCCATCGCTGGACATATAAAATAGGAGCTAAAAAAAGGCGAAAATAGAAAAACAAATCGGGTGCAAAGGAAAAGGCTCAAAGGCAATGATGAATCGGGGCCATATTCTTACTTGTTACCTACTTTTATAAAATGTTTTAATATTTTTTTATCTACGATGTGTATCAGCTCTCTAGTGCTGCATCTATTAAATGATATGACTAATTACCGTATTTTTCGGTTTATTAGACACACTGAATTATAAGAAATATAAAAAAACTGACCCGTACACCCCACAAATGTGAACAGGTGCTAACTGAAAAAACATAGTAATGCATAGTAAGCAATGCATACAGTCGCACACTGAAAAAGCCAAAAATGTACAAGGGAAAATATGGCACTGCATTACTGCAAAAGAGAGATATTTAGTTTATGTATTGGCCAATGCATGTAAGCCCGGAACCAACGGCAAGGTAATCTCTGTATTCCGGGAACCTAACTTAAATGCCACTATCTAGGTTAAAAACATCCGTATCTGGGAAAAAATGCCGCTATTTGGACTACTTTTTTCAGTTAGCACCTGTTCACATTTGTTGGATGTGCGGGTCAGTTTTTTGATATTTCTAGTGAGTCTTTTTCTGACTGGGCACTCCGCCCTAAGACCTGGCTGTGTTCATAACCATTATAGCAGGAGACTAGCTGTGCATACATGGAGGTTTGCAGTCCAAATAGTGGCATTTTGCCCAGATACGGATGTTTTTAACCTAGATAGTGGCATTTAAGTTAGGTTCCCGGATTACAGAGATTACCTTGCCGTTGGTTCCGGGCTTACATGCATTGGCCAATACATAAACTAAATATCTCTCTTTTGCAGTAATGCAGTGCCATATTTTCCCTTGTACATTTTTGTTTTTTTTCTGTGTGCGACTGTATGCATTTATAGTTACACTGAATTATAAGACGCACCTCAAATTTAGAGGAAAAAAAGGGTGAAAAAAATGGGGCCCTTCTTTAATCCGGTGGTGTCTTACCGGAGGAGGGCGGCAGCGGTGGTAGTGCAGGTCGATGCTACGGGCGGTGCGGTGGGTGTCCCATATGCTGTCCCAAAAACTGTGGGTGGGGGCAGCTGTGCTGAGGCTGCGAGTGGTGAGAGCTTTAAAGAAATGGTGCCCGGAGTCGGCACATGTGAAGAGTGAGCATTCAGCTCAATGACAAGCCGAGATCTCATCTGCCCATGTGCCACCTTAGGGTTCCATTTTCCTTAAGTTCGCTGCTGGGAGATAAATGGGCTGGAGGTGGCACCTGCGCAGATGAGATCTTTAGCCAAGTGCTCCACCTTCACATGTGCCGACTCCAGGCGCCATTATTTGAAGCCCTAACTGCCCGCAGCCCCAGCTCTGCTGCCACCTCAGCTTCAGCCTAGTGACTGCAGCCTCAGTTTAGCCGCCGCAGCTCCTGCCCAGCTTCTACAGACCCTGCACAGCCGCCGCAGCCTCTGCCTAGCCTCTGCAGCCCTTGCACAGCCGCCGCAGCCCCTGTTTAGCCTCTGCAACCCCTGCACAGTTGCCGCAGCCCCTGCCCAGCTTCTGTAGCCCCTGCACAGCCGCCGCAGCACCACCCCAGTCTCCACAGCCCCTGCCCAGCCTCCGCAGCCCCTGCACAGCCTCCGCAGCCCCACCCCAGTCTCCACAGCCCCTGCTCAGCCTCTACAGACCCTGCACAGCCGCCGCAGCCCCTGCCTAGCCTCTGCAGCCCCTGCACAGCCGCCGCTGACCCTGCCTAGCCCCTGCAACCCCTGCACAGCCACCGCAGCCCCACCCCAGTCTCCACAGCCCCTGCCCAGCCTCCGCAGCCCCTGCACATGTCGCGGATGGGTGCCACCTCCACTGCGGCAACCAGGGAAGCTCGAGTGACGCTCGGGTCCGGGATAGTGTCTGGGGCTCGAGAGGTCAAAACAAAGAAAAAGAGGGTGTGTAACAAATGGGATCACCAAATACTTCACAAAACAGAAAATATTTTGTTAATGTGAAATGTTAATGTTAATTTGAAAATATATTATGTTAAAAACATTTAAAACACTCCAAAAGTGAACAAGCATACTGGGGTTTGTATACAATAAGGCATAATAAACTCCAGAGTTCCTCCTTAAAGAAATGTCATACTACCTGTAGGTAATGCACCATACACAATCAAAAAAGCAGCAAATAGCAAGCAAAAAGTGCATATAAAGTGACCATGACATAAAGCAGCAAGTATGGCTGCATGCAGTATAACAGCACTCTGGGAAATGCTAAGCAGCAAACACAATTAAAGATACAGGTACAATAGACTGCAAGCACAAATCAGATGGAAATTACAAAATATTAGTTCTGTAAAAATCAGATGGAAATATACCAAACCAGAGCAAGTTCCAGGTGTAAGGTAGAATAACCATCAAAACAACCCCTCCAACGCGTATCGCTACCCTAGTGGCAGCTTACTCAGGGAAAAATGGGGCATGACCGCCCGTCCTCGCAACAGTGAAAAGAAGGGGTATTTACAGGGGAGATTGTGTGTGACGCCACCCGTGGGTTGCGGTGATGGGATGGTGGCACCGCCGCTGCCTTTCGGGGCCGGCGTCCTGGACTGATGGTGTGGGGGCAGCAAGGCGGTATTCCCTCTACGGGTAGGGGGAGGTGTAGGCCCGGGTGTAGGTATGGAGCAGTGCTGGGGCGCCGTCAGCAGGTCAGACCGGATGACACCAGTGTACTCACAATTAGGAAGGATTCGCACAGAGTCTATATTGTAAACCAAGGCCAGATGCCGGTTGCCTCTGGAGGGGTGCGCTGGTCCTGCACACAGGTTGGTAAGGTAGGGACCCTTCCTCCTGCACTTGTGTCTTGCTGTGTGTTGATTAAACCCGCTTGGAACGGGAGAAATCCGCTCCCCTGCAGATTTGTGCACAGAGGAAGCCGTTGCCCGCAAATTCTGACCCGTGGGATCTCAATGGGTTCTTGGCAGACACCCTATCCCCCATGTTGGGCTGCCGGTCTGCTCTATCTGGGCTTCTCTCCTTGAAAACAAGGCCTGGTACCTTGTCCCGTTGGTCAAATAACAAGAAGCTTGAAGCTTGCCTCGTACTAGGGTCCAGGTACCCCGCCTGTGCACGGCCTCCGGACCGGATTCCCGTTGTCGGTAGCGGCGGGCTACAACCCTGCCCCGGTCCACTTCAGGTCTCCCGTGACCGGATCTCCATCGCCTGTGGCCCTACAATGCCGTCTGCCGCCTAGTCGGTCCTCCCGTGGTCCCAGGGCTCCAACCATGACCACACTGCACTTCAGCTCCTCTCACCGACTGTCCACTCTGCTCCACTCAAACTCCCAACTCCAACTTCTCAACTGAACTGCTCTGAACTCCTCTGAAATAACTGGTTCCCACCCCTTGTCACCTCAAGACCCCTAGGTGGGCGCTCTCATCTGCCTGGTCCCGCCCACTGGTGTGTCCTGCATAGTATTGGGGGGGCCACTAGGATTTGTGGCTGATGTTCCTATGTGTGGGATTTGTGATGTTAATTCCCAAGGAAGAGGCGATTCCTGTACCTTTGGTGGGGGGTACAGTCATCTGTGACTACCTGGTTTTGCCAGGGCATCACACACAGCTGCCGCAGCCCAGCCTCCGCAGCCCAGCCTTTGCAGCCCCTGCCCAGCCGCCACAACCCTTGCAAAGCCGCAATAGCAATCCCCCTCCCTCTCCACCACCCCCCGGTAAGTTACATTCAAATTATAAGATGCACCCCTCACTTTCGTCCAAACGTTTTGGGAGAAAAAGTGCATTTTATAATCCAAAAAATACAGTATATCAATAATTTTATAAAAATGTGAAATACAAGCTATAAAGGTAAAACAAAACTGAGACAATTAACTGGAACTTTTCCAATTTTTTTGAACAAAAAAAAAAAAAGCCAAAGAAATAAACCTGTTCTTGTTTTTCAATAAATAAAAGCAGAGAATATTGTCAGACATTCAGTTAACATTTTTCTGATTTTTTTTTTTTCTATTTATTTATTTAATTTTGTACAAGTTTCCAAGTAACTGGGAACAACACATTTAATTGGCTTGACCAGGTTGTGGACGCTCTGCGTGGTGATTATCCGCCTGTTCTCCTGCCGTCTGGGCCGGTAAAGCATCAATGAGCAAATGTTGACCAAAGCCGTGTAAACAAAATGTACTTTTGATTTGTTGAAGAAATGTGACAGAGTTGAGCTGTAGGATCCGTGTCGTCCAAGCCCCGCACACAATGAGGCTGATGAAGTGGCTGCAACAACGCGGCTGCTCGGGGGTAAGCTGGATTTTTTTTTTTTTGTAAATCGGATTGAAAATGTGTATAATGAAAATGATTTCGGAGCCCAAAAGGGACATGTTATCACCCAATGAGCATATGCAAGGCTAAAACGTGTTTACAAAATACACCCTTTGGGTAAATTCGGGATAAATGGCATTTTCTGTCCTATTTGAGCTCTCGTGTAATCTTTAGCTGAGAGCCAATTTATCACTTTGTTTGGTTTTTTTTTTGGAACATTTAGGATTTAAAGAATTAAGTTAAAGTCAAAAGTAGTTTGTAAAAAGGAAAGTAGAGGTGTCCAAAGTAAATTATTTAGGGTCTTGAAGAAGTTTTGTGCACAATATAGTTTAGTGGTGCCGATATAGGGATGTCATAAGGTGTTCTGCTCTGCACCCGCTAAGTGTCATGGCGGCATCGGACTCTTTGCACACTTCATAGTCTGACAGGGAACCTGATGTCTCTTAGGCTGCTTTCACACATCCAACTTGAGCTCTGCGGCTCAATCCGGCTGTGCTAGCTATGCAACGGATGCGGTGAAAACACCGCATCCTTTGCATAAGTTTTTCCCATGCGGCCCGTCCGGTTTTTGCCGCTTGCGGCATGCTACTGAGCATGCGCAGTGCTAAAAACCGCATGCGGCGGCCGGATGCGTTTTTTGCCGCATCGCGCCGCATCCGGCCGCCATAGGCATGCATTGAAAAATGCGCCGCAACGGCCGAATACGGCGCGATGCGTTTTTTTTTTGCCGCACGAAAAAACGTGCCAGGCAACGTTCCATCCGGCCGCCGCATCGGCTAAATCTGCCGCATGCGGCAAAAACCGGATGGAACGCAAGGCCATGCGGCACAATGCGGCACTAATTAAAGTCTATGCAGAAAAAACGCAACCGGCAGCAAAAAAAAAACGGTTGCGATTTTCCTGCAAAGTGCCGGATTGTGCCGCATTGCAGAAACCGGAGGTGTGAAAGCAGCCTTAGTTGGTCAGCCAGAGCCGGGCGTCGGCTATTTTATGTTTACTGATCATCAGTCCAGCAGGACTTAATCCCTGCTGGCTTGTGAACTGCTGCTTGGAGCTCAGGTTGCTAATGAACACTGAGGCTATGTCCGCACGTTGCGTCGGTGTACCTGCAGTTTATTCTGCACGTTTTCCTTCCCTTGGTTTTTGACCAAATGGCTTTTGACCATTTTTTAGCGCTAAAAACGCATGCGTTTTTACCGCGTTTTTAGTGCGTTTTTAGCGCTTTTTACCCGCGTTTTCACCTGCGTTTCTGCAGATGCGTTTTTGAGATCAAGACACTGAGAAATAAAGTTGAATTAGTCAAAAAGAATGAAAAAAGAGAAAAAAAGTATAAAATTAACTTTTAATAAAATTATATGGTAAATTATCAATTTTAATTTAATAATAGTGGTTATGCACATTTTAACAGAAAAATAGCTAAAGTTTATTATTTTTTTACATTTAAATTTTCGGTTATTGTGTGTGTGTAAAGGAACATTAGAACCCATTACTTTTTGGACAGAAAAGCATGCGTTTTTGGAGCCAAAAACGCAGTTGAAAAGCAGGTAAAAAGCATGAAAAACGCAGGAATTGTGATTTTGGTTGCTTTTTGCCATTTCTCATTGACTCCAATGTTAAGGAAACGCTGCAGAAATGGCAAAAACAACTGACATGCTGCTTCTTTTTCAGCATGGTTTTTGACCACAAATATGCAAATTAAACGCTGCAGAAAAAAAAGCAAAGTGCAGACAGGATTTCTGCTTTTCCCATAGACTTTGCTGGAAAACAAAAACGCATGCCTTTTTGCCCAAAAACGCTGCTGCCAAAAACGCTGCAGAAACGCGGTAAAAAACGCAACGTGTGAACATAGCCTCACAGCCGCCTTCACCCTTCAAGGCTATGTGTGCACGTTGCGTTTCCGCTGCGTTTTTAGCGGCTGCGATTTTGTGCCAAAACGCATGCGTTTTGGTTTTTCAGCAAAGTCTATGGGAAAAGATGAATTTCTGTCCGCACTTTGCTTTTTTTTCTGCAGCATTTAATTTGCATATTTTTGGTCAGAAACCATGCAGAAAAAGAAGCAGCATGTCAATTGTTTTTGCCATTTCTGCAGCGTTTTGTTAACATTGCAGTCAATGAGAAATGGCAAAAACCAAGATTCTTCAATTTTCCTGCGTTTTACCTGCTTTTTAGGTGCAGAAAACATGCGTTTTAGACAAACAAAACACATGCTTTTCTAACATTAAATTAATGGAATAATATGTCCCTTTACACACACAAATAATCCGACAAATAAATTAAAGAAAATTATGGGGTTTTTTTCTATTTTTGGAATTAATATGATAAAACCGCTATATTTTCAAGAAATATAACTATTTTCTTTAATAATTCTAAAATTATCTATGTTTTGCTTTTTTTTCTCTTTTTTCATTCTGTTTGACTATTTAATCTTTATTTAGCAGTGTCTTGATGTTCAAAACGCATCTGTGAAAACGCATGTGGAAACGCATGGAAAAAGCGCTAAAAACGCATCAAAAACGCGATAAATACGCATGCGTTTATAGTGCTAAAAAATGGTCAAAAGCCATTTTGTCAAAAACCAAGGGCTTAAAAATGCGCAGAATAAACTGCAGGCACTACAACGCAACATGCGCACATAGCCTAAAGGTGCTGGATCCGGTTCCTCATCGCCGATAATAGCTCCAGCTTTGCTCCAGCGATTCCGGTTTTAAGCAAAGTTCCAGAGAGACACTCACAGCTAAATTGTTCAGGAATCAGGATCCTGCTCCTTGAATTCTAGAATGTGGAGACAGGACCACCCATCAGCCACTAATGGGCAACAATAAGTCCAAAAGAAAGAAAAATTTGTCTAGTAATTCCATAAAATCTTCAATTTATTGTACATTCATAAAATCCATATTAATAGTCAAAGGAGGCAGTCCCGGTTAACATGTTTCAACTAAGGGGTACTTTGCACGTTGCGACATCGCTACTGAGATGTCGTCGGGGTCAAATCGAAAGTGATGCACATCCGGCGCCAATAACGACGTCGCAACATGTAAAGCCTAGATACACCGATAAACGATCGCAAAAGCGTCGTAAATCGGTGATCTGTGTAGTATCGGTTATTTCCATAATTTCACTGCAGTGACAGGTACGATGTTGTTCCTCGTTCCTGCGGCAGCACACATCACTGTGTGTGAAGCCACAGGAGCGAGGAACATCTCCTTACCTGCGTCCCGCCTGCAATGAGGAAGGAAGGAGGTCGGCGGGATGTTTACGTCCCGCTCATCTCCGCCCCTCCGCTTCTATTGGCCGCCTGCCGTGTGACGTCGCTGTGACGCCGCACGACCCGCCCCCTTAGGAAATAGGCGGGTCGCCGGCCAGAGCGACGTCGCAGGGCAGGTAAGTGCGCGTGAAGCTGCCGTAGTGATAATGTTCGCTACGGCAGCTATTACAAGATATCGCATGTGCGACGGGGGCGGGGACTATTGCGCTTGGCATAGTAAGCATCGGCTAGCGATGTCGTAGTGTGCAAAGTACCCCTAAGACCCCAACAGGTCAAAACAAGTTAACTGGGACTGCCTCCTTTGACTATTAGTATGGATTTAATGAATTTACAATAAATTGAAGATTTTATGGAATTACCGGACAAATTCTCTTTCTTTTGGATTCCGGTCTTAGCGTGTGATCTAGTTACTGGTGATCAGTTGTATGATATCTGGTGTGGAAATATCTTTGTTGTCAATTTATTTCCTCCCTGTATTTTATTTCTTCCTGTGTAAGTGTTGTCTGTCCCCTCAGTCTGATTGCAGTGTGGATGTGTTTTCGTTCTCCCCTATCTGCATTATTTGTTGGGTTTGTTACTTTGGTTCTGGCCCTCCTGACTGCTTCTCATCAGTATCGTAGCTCCTCTATGGTTGGCAGTCTGATGACTGATAGGAACAACTCCCTGTATTGCCTTACTATTCTTAAGGCCATACATACTGGAAGTTGCAGAGTCATGTGATACAAATGTATATGTAGCTGACCTGGAACTGCAATTGATCTCTGTACTAATCCAGGTGATGTATTCCTGGACTGTTGGTGGCTCTGGTAATGTATTTCTGTACTGACGGTGGCTCTCGTAATATGTTCCTGTACTGACTGTGGTTCTGGTGATATGTTCCTGTACTGATGGTGGTTCTGGTGATGTGTTCCTGTACTGATGGTGGTTCTGGTGATATGTTACTCTACTGACGGTGGTTCTGGTGATGTGTTCCTGTAATGATGGTGGTTCTGGTGATGTATTCTTGTACTGACGGTGGTTCTGGTGATATATTCCTGTACTAACAATGGTTCTGGTGATGTATTCCTGTACCGATGGTGGTTCTGGTCATATATTCCTGTAATAATGGTGGTTCAGGTAATGTATTCCTGTACTGATGGTGGTTCCTGGGGATGTATTCCTGTACTGACGGTGGTTCTGGTGATGTATTCCTGTACTGACGGTTGTCCCGATCATGTAGCAATCAATACCTTACTTCATATTAAAACTGAAAAATCCTCAAAACTTAGTTTTTAGATTATGAGGAAGATTTAATTTAGTTTCTACTCAAAAACAGTGTAAGTTGGGTGTGTCCACACTGATATTTTTTTATAGCAGAAATTAATGTAAGTGCACCTTTACATTTTTTGGTGGCTATTCAGATTGGTTCAGTATGACAATGTGTACTTTGGACCAAAAAATGTTGTGCATCACTGGTCTAAATAGACTTCAAGACCTGCTGAACCCACCGCCAAAAAAAGCCCAAACATCTACACTATCTTTTTTTTTACCAATATAGAAAAATCATTTTATCTATAAGAGGGAATATAGTTTGTAAAAAACAAGCAAGTGTTAATTTTTTTTGGCTGTTTTCATGTGACCTAGTCAAAGTATTAAAAATATCCATAAAAAAATGATACAAAAATAAGGTCCTGTCGATTAGGACAAAAGATACAAAAATATCTGTACAATCAATCAAGAAAAAAAACTTTAGAGCTTTTAAAACTGATTTTATGAAAAAACTTGGTAATGATGGGAGAATGTGACCCGGAATTAAAGTGATGAAAATCCTTCTATAAAATTAATTTGTAAATACTGAAATAATTAGTATCAGGACTGATGATGGAACCCGCTCTGTTACTTACGATGGATGGCTCTGGTACAAGACAATGGAAGACATGATTGTCACCATTTGACAGTTGATCTGAAGAGGAAGAGGTTAACAGACGGCTCTGGTGACAAATATGTCATTTTACTCTTTGGTAGTTCTCGTACATTCACAGAGGAAGGCAGGAGGCTTTATAAATAGTATTTCAAGGATAGGGATGATCTGTAACTAAGGCAACTCCAAGAAAAATAGAATTAACATTCTTTTTAATCGTAAGAACGCACTTTCCCATTTAAGCTTCTCTTCTGCGGTCTCCTTCCATCAACGCTATAATGATTTCATACCCAAACCTTTTCTGTCCTTTTATTTTTTTCCTTCTTGTTAGGAAAACATTATTACATCCACTGGCATTGATGTAACGCTGCAGACAATAGACTATCTACTTGAAAGTGTTCCTGTCGTTTCAGAATAATCTGTCCTGTGTGTACATAAAGAATAACACTATTTCTGGCTATTAAATTACTTGTATTTGCAGTTTTGCACCACTTTTCTCCTTTGCAGTCTCTATTTCTGATTTCCAGTTGTCTCTGAGCTGCTGGGTGGAGACTCCCTGCTATGATGTCTCCCATACACAGCACACACAGACATGAGGGTTTTCTACTTGACTGTATCTATGTAGTGTGATTCTACCACTAGAGAGTACAGGAGCACAAGGAGGAAATTCGCCTCCTGACGAAACGTGCGTCGAGGCCCCGCCCCACGCCTGGTCTGCCTGATCTTTCCTGCTCTCATCATGTCGCAAGGTATTGTGTCTTTGGCCATTCAAGCTGCCGTTCCCTGGGGGAGACACATATATTCTCCTATTGTTATTCATTACTCTCTCAGCTTGGTTTATTGCAGGATTGTAGCACATGTACACATACCTTGTCAGCAGGTGTTACTGCCATCTTGTGCTTTTGTGGGTTATATTTCTGAGCAAGGGTCTTTCTATCTTTCCTTGCTACCACTGTGCACTTGTTTTATCACCTTTGTACCAATAAATTATATTTGTATTTGACTACACATCTCTTGTGGTTCTTTCTTGTCGGTGTACCCCTGATTATTGATTCTATACCACATCTTCATAGGGGTCACAACTTTTAGGTTTTATATTTATAGTGATCCCAAGTGTAGTTTAGCGCAAGCCCATTAGAGGTCACTAGCACCAGTGCAGGGATGTAATAGAGTGGTCGATAAGCCGAAGGTCAGTGCAAGGATGTCATGTCTGTACAGAGGAGCAAACAAAGCCGAAGTCAGGTGAGAGCCCAGGGTCAGAAGCCAAGAGGTCGCGTCAAGAGCCGAAGGGAAGCAGAGCCGTAGTCAGAGCACAAAACTGGGGTTAGGGTACCTTCACACTTAGCGATGCAGCAGCGATCCGACCAGCGATCTGACCTGGTCAGGATCGCTGCTGCATCGCTACATGGTCGCTGGTGAGCTGTCAAACAGGCAGATCTCACCAGCGACCAGTGAACAGCCCCCAGCCAGCAGCGACGTGCAAGCGACGCTGCGCTTGCACGGAGACGCCGTCTGGAAGCTGCGGAGACTGGTAACTAAGGTAAACATCGGGTATGGTTACCCGATGTTTACATTAGTTACCAGCGCACAGCTGTGTGTGCAGGGAGCAGGGAGCCGCGCACACTGAGCGCTGGCTCCTTGCTCTCCTACCGTAGCTACAGTACACATCGGGTTAATTAACCCGATGTGTAATGCAGCTACATGTGCAGAGAGCAGGGAGCCGTGCACACTGAGCGCTGGCTCCTTGCTCTCCTAGCTACAGTACACATCGGGTTAATTAACCCGATGTGTACAGCAGCTACATGTGCAGAGAGCCGGAGCCGGCACTGGCAGCGTGAGAGCTGCAGAGGCTGGTAACTAAGGTAAATATCGGGTAACCACCTTGGTTACCCGATGTTTATCTTGGATACAGCTTACCTCAGCTGTCAGACGCCGGCTCCCTGCTCGCTTCATTTGTCGCTCTCTCGCTGTCACACACAGCGATCTGTGTGTCACAGCGGGAGAGCGCCTTTGAAGAAAACGAACCAGGGCTGTGTGTAACGAGCAGCGATCTCGCAGCAGGGGCCAGATCGCTGCTCATTGTCACACACAGCGAGATCGCTAATGAGGTCACTGCTGCGTCACAAAAAGCGTGACTCAGCAGCGATCTCGGCAGTGAGCTCGCTGTGTGTGAAGCACCCCTTAGAATCCGAGAGGACAAGTATGTATAGAGGAGGAAGAGGGAGCGGAGCGAGGATAACAAGAAGATAGCAGGTAGGGAAACAGGGAAGTCAAACAAGACAGGATGGACGGAGGTCAGGGGAAGGAGAACTGGGTAGCGGGACAATATCAGTGCAAACTTAGGGAGACCAGGAAGCGTACACTGTAAAGCAGGAACTATTACAGGCGGCGATCCGAGAGAAACAACTCCAAGATAACCCAGCGTGACCCCCGGAATGAGACAGAACAGAATAGGCTCCTCTCAAATGACCTAACCCCAAGATACCGACAGCAGGAAAACAAACACAGGAGCAGAGCCATGAGGGAGTCATGACATGTAGCTTATGTATAGAAGCAGCAGCATCAGGGAGGACATTATACAGCAGGACTGAGCAGTGTAGCTGTGAATCCAGCACCCTGCAATAAAGCTCTGCCCTTGGCAATCGCGTGAACTGTTCTGCCCCACCAGAGCACCAGTAAGGCACGTCTGCTCCTTTCCTCCCTTGCTGGAGAACTTCCTTCATCTGTAGTGTTGGCTCCTAACTCCCCCTGAGTGGCTGGTCCTTCCCGGGTCCCTGTCACTAGTGGGTGGTGCTCCCATGTTTGAAGGCAACCTTAAGACCCCACCCTAGCTCAGTCCCAATTGGGGAGGGCAACCTGGTTGTCTATGTGAGTGTGTAAGTGGTGAAACCGGTACTGACCTCCTCTGGATCCAGATTAAGCACTACACCTTAAATCAGGTGCACTACTCTGTGGTGACTGAAGCCTCAGAGGTGCCACAGATAGATAGAAGGATAGATGGATAGATGGATAGATAGATAGATAGATAGATAGATGGATAGATGAATGGATAGATAGATAGATAGATAGATAGATAGATAGATAGATAGATAGAGGGATAGATAGATAGAGGGATAGATAGATAGATAGATAGATAGATAGATAGATAGATAGATAGATAGATAGATAGATAGATAGATAGATAGATAGAGGGATAGATAGATAGATAGATAGATAGATAGATAGATAGATAGATAGATAGATGGATGGATAGATAGATAGATGGATAGATAGATAGATGGATAAATAGATAGATAGATAGATAGATAGATGTATAGATAGATAGATAGATAGATAGATAGATAGATAGATAGATAGATAGATGGATAGAGAGATAGATGGATAGATGGAAAGATAGATGGATAGATAGATAGATAGATAGATAGATAGATAGATAGATAGATAGAGGGATAGATAGATAGATAGATAGATAGATAGATAGATAGATAGATAGATAGATAGATAGAGGGATAGATAGATGGATAAATAGATAGATAAATAGATACATGGATAGATAGAAATTCAGATACAGCAGTATTTGTAAATACGAATTCTAGAATGAAGCACGTACAGTTTAGCACTTATATTTGCAGATCCAGATATGAAGGTTGATGGCCTGATTTGTCGGTTGCAGGCAGGGCCACAGCACAGAAAAGAAAATGCCAAAGTAAAAAATGTGATTTTGTTTCTGACTCTCCTCCATCGTTTTTTGCTGCAGATTATTCAGAATCTGATGACTTGGGGTGTGACTGTCCCTGTTGCCCCAGATGCTTTATCAGTGTCCACACAAACGATCTGCTGCCGAAAAATAAATATACAGTAGCTGTATAGATTTTGACATAATTCAGGTGTAGATGTTGTGTTTTGGGGGCAGATGTAACCTCCTTTCCAAAAATGGAATGATACCTTATTCTAGGGAAGATCAGTAAATGTACAACATTTGGTGCTTCCTTGTTACTACATTGTTATAAATAGAGATGACTGTTCATGGAAGAATCCTCCAGAACATGAACATGTGTGTTGATCTTTGAAAGGTGTGTATACTTTTGCAAAACTATTTCCTGCACTAATGTATTTAAAAAAAATATATAATTTGCAAAATGTCACAGTTCTAAAATGTTCTTCCTTGTGTAAATATGTCCTATACAGACTGATGTGTCGCCTTATTTACAGGGTACAATGATCTTGCATTAATGTAACTTCTGACTATACAATCAGATTACACAGGCTTGTAATTTACAGCCACATCGCTCTGCATAGGAGCTGTGAACACAAAATGGTTGAAAATTTTTATTAATTAAGATTATTTGCAAAGCTGCTTCATTGGTTTAGTCGGTAGCGGTGGCGTCTGGTGAAGATACATTATCACCTATGCACAGGATAAGTGACAACTTATAGATGAGTACAGGTCCAACTGCAAAGACCAGCTGTACTGATCGTCCGAACAGGGCACTTATATCGCCAATATTCCCAGCAGAAAGGAGTGTGAATGATCGGCCACCGCTACTCCTTTTCCATGGAGCTGCCGACTGTTGTGCTTTGCTTTTCCTAGCAGCCCCATAAGGAATGAATGGAGCATCGGTGGAGCATTCATTCTTTGTGGAGTCCTCTCTCTCCTGTAGAGTGTCAGCTCTTATGTGCAGGAACCTCTATCCTCTAGAGTGTAAGCTTTTATAGTTAGTGGGGTCCTCTCTCTCCTGTAGAGTGTAAGCTCTTATAGTTAGTGGGGTCCTCTCTCTCCTGTAGAGTGTAAGCTCTTATAGTTAGTGGGATCCTCACTCTCCTGTAGAGTGTAAGCTCTTATAGTTAGTGGGATCCTCTCTCTCCTTTAGAGTGTAAGCTCTTATAGTTAGTGGGATCCTCTCTCTCCTGTAGAGTGTAAGCTCTTATAGTTAGTGGGATCCTCTCTCTCCTGTAGAGTGTAAGCTCTTATAGTTAGTGGGATCCTCTCTCTCCTGTAGAGTGTAAGCTCTTATAGTTAGTGGGAACCTCTCTCTCCTGTAGAGTGTAAGCTCTTATAGTTAGTGGGATTCTCTCTCTCCTGTAGAGTGTAAGCTCTTATAGTTAGTGGGATCCTCTCTCTCCTGTAGAGTGTAAGCTCTTATAGTTAGTGGGATCCTCTCTCTCCTGTAGAGTATAAGCTCTTATAGTTAGTGGGATCCTCTCTCTCCTGTAGAGTGTAAGCTCTTATAGTTAGTGGGATCCTCTCTCTCCTGTACAGTGTAAGCTCTTATAGTTAGTGGGATCCTCTCTCTCCTGTAGAGTGTAAGCTCTTATAGTTAGTGGGATCCTCTCTCTCCTGTAGAGTGTAAGCTCTTATAGTTAGTGGGATCCTCTCTCTCCTGTAGAGTGTAAGCTCTTATAATCAGTGGGATCTTCTCTCCTGTAGAGTGTAAGCTCTTATGGTCAGTGGGGTCCTCTCTCTCTCCTGTAGAGTGTAAGCTCTTATGGTCAGTGAAGTCCTCTCTCTCCTGTAGAGTGTCAGCTCTTATGTGCAGGAACCTCTATCCTCTAGAGTGTAAGCTCTTATAGCTAGTGGGATCCTCTCTCTCCTGTAGAGTGTAAGCTCTTATAATCAGTGGGATCTTCTCTCCTGTATAGTGTAAGCTCTTATGGTCACTGAGGTTCTCTTTCTCCTGTAGGCCTTCGACACACATCTGTTAACCCCACGCACGTGTATTACGGGCCGTTTTTCAGGTCCGTGATCCGTTTTTTTGTCCGTTTTTATGGTCTGTGTGGCCTTTGTATGACCGGCATATGCTAGCCGTGTGTGCGTGTGTAATCCCCGTGTAATTTGTAACTGACGTGTGAATGTTTTTTCCGTGTGAAATGTTTCGTGTTTAATGTAAAATGTCGTTGATACATACCCGCTGACAGCAGACAGAGTTGCGCGCTGAAAATGAACTCGGGTGAACTTCACCCGACTTCTTTGTCATACCGCGGCTCTGTCTGTGTCGCGTACTGATTAGCGGTCACCCGTGAAGGACTCACCAGTGACTGCTAATCCCGAGTGACTGAAGTGAGCAGCGTGATTTGTGCTGCTGTCACTCAGGTTACCCGCGGCTACCTGGATCCTCCACCCGTGACTGCAACTCACCTGTGACTTCATCGCTGTCATTTGGGCGACTTGCTGTCACAGTTGGAGGATCCAGCGGTGGCCGCAAGTAACCTGAGTGACGTCATCGCTGATCGTGATACTCACCTCAGTTGCTGCGTGGAGCTGTCAAGAGCGGTGGGGTTCTTCTGCCGCTCCTGTCACCTTCATGTAGCAGAGCTGGAATCGACGCGGGACCTCCGTGGATTACGCCGGACATGGATGGCTATTTGGGGCATAATAAATTGGTGAACGAGGGTTTTTTTTAGTGTTTATAATTTCAAATAAAGGATTTTTCGTTGTGTGTTTATTTACTGTAACTTACAGATTAATCATGGAATGGTGTGTCTTTACCCTGGCTGGTATCAAAATGGGGGGAGACCGCACGTCGTTTTTTTAAAATTAATTATTTTAATTATTATTATTATTATTATTATTAATTATTTTTACTGCACAGCATAGACCCGCCCACCGGCGGCTGTGATTGGTTGCAGTGAGACAGCTGTCACTCAGCGTGGGGGTGTGTCTTACTGCAACCAATCATAGGCGCCGGTGGGTGTTGGAGCAGGGAATACGAGATTGATTAATGAGCGGCCGGCTTTTTCAAAAGAGGAAAAGCCGCCGGAGTTTACTGAACAGCCGTGCAGCGCCGCGTCGGTGATCAGGGATCGGTAAGTAAGAGAGAGGGGGGAGACTGACCGACAGACTGAGAGAGGGACAGATAAGACAGAGAGAGAGACAGACAGATAGAGAGACCAACCGACGGACTGAGGGAGATTGACCGACATACACAGGAAAAGAAAGAATGACCGACATCGCTAGAAAAAAGCACAAAACGTACACGGAGCATACAGAGATGCATCCATGTCACGTACTTGTGCGCACCAAACCCTTGACTTTCATGGTGTCCGTGTGTGCGTGCTCCGTGCAGGAAACAGACATGCTGCCGTGAAAAACGGAAACACATACGGATCACGGACATGGACACACGGACAAGATGAAAAACGCAAGTTTGACCACAAACATAGATTAACATTGGTGCACGTTTGTCCGTGTCTCCGATATATACGGAAATGGAACAAACACGCACGTTTTTAACGGATGTGTGTCGGAGGCCATAGAGTGTAAGCTCTTATGATCAGTGTGGTCCTTTCTCTCCTGTAGAGTGTAAGCTCTTATGGTCAGCGGAGTTGTCTCTCTCCTGTTGAGTGTAAGCTCTTATGGTCAGCGGAGTTGTTTCTCTCCTGTTGAGTGTAAGCTCTTATGGTCAGTGGGGTCCTTTCTCTCCTGTAGAGTGTAAGCTCTTATGGTCAGTGGGGTTCTCTCTCTCCTGTAGAGTGTAAGCTCTTATGGTCAGTGGGGTTCTCTCTCTCCTGTAGAGTGTAAGCTCTTATGATCAGTGTGGGCCTTTCTCTCCTGTAGAGTGTACGTTTTTATGGTCAGTGGGGTCCTCTCTCTCCTGTAGAGTGTAAGCCTTATGGTCAGTGGGGTCCTCTCTAATGTAGAGTGTAAGCTCTTCTGGTCAGTGGTGTCCTCTCTAATATAGAGTGTAAGCTCTTATGGTCAGTGGGGTCCTCTCTCCTGTAGAGTGTCAGCTCTTAAGGTCAAGGTTCTGTACACTATAAACTAATCTAACCTTAAATGCTTGCAGTAATGTGACTTCTCATAGGATGTGAAATGTCCATGTGGCCTCAATAATTAAACAAGACTTTGCAGTTATTTATGTGTCTTTTTGGGCTGAACATCAGTCCATTGGTTTTATTGGTTGATGACATCATCGCTATATGCATGTGCCCATAGGACGCCTGCAGTGTATTATCCATGCTCAGGATTTGTGCTCATCTTTCCTATATGTGAAGTGTTTGGCGTTTTGTCTATTGCGGGCTGTGGATATATAACTTGGATATTTGGGAACGCTCGGATCAGATCTCGGCCCTCGCGCCGCGGTAGTGAACGCTTATTCAGCATGTGCTGTAATTCTACCGTGGCGCTTAACCATGAAATCATGTTTATAAAGCTTAATTACATAATGGATTTACCAGGAACAAGCGTGACCATTCCTCATCCTGACAGCGCAATTTCTTCACAGATCGCGGAATGATAGACAATTATAATGAGGGGATACCAGATAAGAAGCATCTAAGACATGATCAGATGAGCCGTGCAATCATGGAAATATTACTACTAATAATATTAATAATTGCAAAAAGAACTCAGCTGCTGCAAAATGCAATAATAAACACCTCAGCTACTGCAGAACCTCATCATACACACCTCAGCACCTGCAAAATATCATAATACACATCTAAGCTGAGGCAGCACAAAATAATGCACACCTCAGCTGCTGCAGTATCTTCTAAAACACCTCAGCTGCTGCAGTATCTTCTAAAACACCTCAGCTGCTGCAGTATCTTATAAAACACCTCAGCTGCTGCAGTATCTTCTAAAACACCTCAGCTGCTGCAGTATCTTCTAAAATACCTCAGCTGCTGCAGTATCTTATAAAACACCTCAGCTGCTGCAGTATCTTCTAAAACACCTCAGCTGCTGCAGTATCTTCTAAAACACCTCAGCTGCTGCAGTATCTTCTAAAACAACTCAACTGCTGCAGTATCTTATAAAACACCTCAGCTGCTGCAGTATCTTCTAAAACACCTCAGCTGCTGCAGTATCTTCTAAAACACCTCAGCTGCTGCAGTATCTTCTAAAACACCCCAGCTGCTGCAGTATCTTATAAAACACCTCAGCTGCTGCAGTATCTTCTAAAACACCTCAGCTGCTGCAGTATCTTCTAAAATACCTCAGCTGCTGCAATATCTTATAAAACACCTCAGCTGCTGCAGTATCTTCTAAAACACCTCAGCTGCTGCAGTATCTTCTAAAACACCTCAGCTGCTGCAGTATCTTCTAAAACAACTCAACTGCTGCAGTATCTTATAAAACACCTCAGCTGCTGCAGTATCTTCTAAAACACCTCAGCTGCTGCAGTATCTTCTAAAACACCTCAACTGCTGCAGTATCTTATAAAACACCTCAGCTGCTGCAGTATCTTCTAAAACACCTCAGCTGCTGCAGTATCTTATAAAACACCTCAGGTGCTGCAGTATCTTATAAAACACCTCAGCTGCTGCAGTATCTTCTAAAACACCTCAACTGCTGCAGTATCTTATAAAACACCTCAGCTGCTGCAGTATCTTATAAAACACCTCAGCTGCTGCAGTATCTTCTAAAACACCTCAGCTGCTGCAGTATCTTCTAAAACACCTCAGCTGCTGCAGTATCTTATAAAACACCTCAGCTGCTGCAGTATCTTCTAAAACACCTCAACTGCTGCAGTATCTTATAAAACACCTCAGCTGCTGCAGTATCTTATAAAACACCTCAGCTGCTGCAGTATCTTCGAAAACACCTCAGCTGCTGCAGTATCTTATAAAACACCTCAGCTGCTGCAGTATCATCTAAAACACCTCAGCTGCTGCAGTATCTTCGAAAACACCTCAGCTGCTGCAGTATCTTATAAAACACCTCAGCTGCTGCAGTATCTTATAAAACACCTCAGCTGCTGCAGTATCTTATAAAACACCTCAGCTGCTGCAGGATCTTCTAAAACACCTCAGCTGCTGCAGTATCATCTAAAACACCTCAGCTGCTGCAGTATCTTATAAAACACCTCAGCTGCTGCAGTATCTTATAAAACACCTCAGCTGCTGCAGTATCTTCTAAAACACCTCAGCTGCTGCAGTATCTTCTAAAACACCTCAGCTGCTGCAGTATCTTATAAAACAATTCAGCTGCTGCAGTATCTTCTAAAACACCTCAGCTGCTGCAGTATCTTATAAAACACCTCAGCTGCTGCAGTATCTTATAAAACACCTCAGCTGCTGCAGTATCTTATAAAACACCTCAGCTGCTGCAGTATCTTATAAAACACCTCAGCTGCTGCAGTATCTTCTAAAACACCTCAGCTGCTGCAGTATCTTATAAAACACCTCAGCTGCTGCAGTATCTTCTAAAACACCTCAGCTGCTGCAGTATCTTCTAAAACACCTCAGCTGCTGCAGTATCTTCTAAAACACCTCAGCTGCTCAGTATCTTCTAAAACACCTCAGCTGCTGCAGTATCTTATAAAACACCTCAGCTGCTGCAGTATCTTATAAAACACCTCAGCTGCTGCAGGATCTTCTAAAACACCTCAGCTGCTGCAGTATCTTCTAAAACACCTCAGCTGCTGCAGTATCTTCTAAAACACCTCAGCTGCTGCAGTATCTTCTAAAACACCTCAGCTGCTCAGTATCTTCTAAAACACCTCAGCTGCTGCAGTATCTTATAAAACACCTCAGCTGCTGCAGTATCTTATAAAACACCTCAGCTGCTGCAGGATCTTCTAAAACACCTCAGCTGCTGTAGAGGATTATAATATACACCTCAGCTGCTGTAGAGGATTATAATATACACCTCAGCTACTGCAGAACATTATAATTTACACCTCAGCTAAAGCAGAATATTATAATATACGCCTCAGCTGCTGCAGAACATCCTAATATACATAACAGCTGCTGTAGAACATCATGATAAAAAAATTTGAATATTTGAATTTGAATTTTGAGCCCATGTGTGCACATTAATAACTGCCGCTTAGTTCGCGGTCGTTCACAGTAGCATAAAGCTAAGCTAGTTACATGCAGCAGAGCCGAGTTTGTCATTAAGCATAACCCCTGCAGATAACGATGTGAGGCTCATCTGCAAAATTGGGGAAGTTCATTTGTTCCCCATTACGGCACTAAAACTGGAGACCTCGGAGGTAATAACACAAATGGCGCCATTACCACCCATTAAAACAATAAGAGCGTAGCATAAGCGGTGACATGATGTCTATCATCAGCTCCATCACTTCTACATTCTCCTTGTCCATTATCCTCTTCACTAAGTAACTGCTACCCCCCTCCCCCTTCCCCCCCCCCCCCCCACCCCCCCCCCCCCGTCCATTGCATTCCCTAAGATCATGTTATGTCATTTATGGCTTCATTGAAGTAGTATTTACCCTCTGTAGATGAAGCAGAGCTGAACTTGTCTATCAATTGTCACTTTTCCCGACTAGGAAGCTTTTTTATGACTGATGAGTTACGATCAGGGATTTTACAAACAACCAAATGACAAACTCAACGCCGATGCTTTATCATATTTACCCTAGAGCTGGGCCCCAAATAGGGAATGGGTGGGATGAGCTCTTCATCAACCCCACTAAACACTTAAGAAGACACAGGGAACACACACATGGGGAAGACGCATGAAAAACCTATCTCCAGATGTGTAAGGAAGAAGTTCAGCAAAGAGCAGCAACAATACCACATAGGCATACAAGCCGCCTGCTTGCATCCAGAGCTTGTGAAGTAACTGAATTTCACCAGCACACGTCCAGGGAAAATGAGTATTTAAACCCAAGGGGAAATAAAAATGATTAGCAGCTGAAGGGAAGAGGATGTCTGCTGGGTCCTAAAGGGAAAAGGATGAAAACCCAGCAGAGGAGATAATTAGAACACTGAATACTAGCAGCAGCAATAATAGAAAGTTGGAGTATTTTGCAGCAGCCAAATGCTGTGACCTTTTATTGCCAGACACCACAGCACTCATGACAGTAACACAGAAAATAAATACATATAAAAATTTGTCATTATTAAACCCATATTAAAATAAATTCTCATGCACAGTACTGCATTACCTATTAGCACTTCATATAAGTCAGACAGGGAAAGATTTAATTGGATTATTAAGTGTAGTCTTTTTTCCAGTATAGAGTAAACTTTGTGCCCACAGGGCTTTTTTCCTTGCTTTTTTTAACCAATAAAAAGCAAGGAAAATGCATCCCAGAAAAGTCTATGAGACTATAAAGCACATGCTGCTTCTTTTTTCCTTGCTTTTTTGTTGCTGAAAAAAGGAGCGACATGTCAATTATTTCTGCTTTTTTTCCTGCTTTTTTCCCTATCTCAATAAATAAGAAGCATGAAAAAAAGCATGAAAAGAAGCACAAAAAGCAGCTTTTTTTGTGCTGAAAAAAAACACTCTCTGCACATAGCCTTATGGTCAGAAGAGTCCTCTCTCTCTCCTGTAGAGTGTAAGCTCTTATGGTCAGTAGGGTCCTCTCTTTCTCCTGTAGAGTGTAAGCTCTTATGGTGAGCAGGGTCCTCTCTCTCTCTCTCCTGTAGAGTGTAAGCTCTTATGGTCAGTGAGGTCCTAACTCTCCTGTAGAGTATCAGCTCTTATGATCAGTTGGGTCCTCTTTCTCTCTCTCTGTCTCTCTCTCTCTCTCCCTCTTGTAGAGTGTAAGCTCATATGGACAGTGGGCTCCTCTCTCTCCTGTAAAGTGTAAGCTCTTATGATCAGTTGGGTCCTCTCTCTCTCTCCTGTAGAGCATCAGCTCTTATGGTCAGTGGGGTTCTCTCTCTCCTGTAGGGTGTAAGCTCTTATGAACAGTGGGGTCATCTCTCTCCTGTAGAGTGTAATCTCTTATGGTCAGTGTTGTCCTCTGTCTCTCTCGTAGAGTATCAGCTCTCATGATCAGTGGGATCCTCTCTCTCTCCTGTGGAGTATAAGCTCTGATGATCAGTGGGTTCCTATCTCTCTCTCCTGTAGAGTGTAAGCTCTTTTGGACAGTGAGGTCCTCTCTCTCCTGTAGAGTTTAAGCTTTTTTTGTCAGTGGGGTCCTCTCTCTTCTGTAGAGTGTAAGCTCTTATGGTCAGTGGGGTCCTCTCATTCCTGTAGAGTGCAAGCTCTTATAGTCAGTGGGGTCCTGTCTCCTGTAGAGTGTAAGCTCTTATGGTCAGTGGGGTCCTTTCATTCCTGTAGAGTTTAAGCTTTTATTGTCAGTGGGGTCCTCTCTCTTCTGTAGAGTGTAAGCTCTTATGGTCAGTGGGGTCCTCTCATTCCTGTAGAGTGTAAGCTCTTTTGGATAGTGGGGTCCTCTCATTCCTGTAGAGTGCAAGCTCTTATAGTCAGTGGGGTCCTGTCTCCTGTAGAGTGTAAGCTCTTATGGTCAGTGGGGTCCCAAGATAAAACAATTATGACAGAGGAGCCAATCAGAAGACTGGTGAGGCATGCGGAGGAATGAGGATAGGTATTTATAAGAGGTTTTCTTTAACCATTCTCTCACACTCATTTGCTAGAATTCGAATTATAGAAAATATGGATTCTGGTATACCTGAATTTCTGCCCAAATAGTAGTAAATTTGATTCGGTAAATTAATAATTTATTTATTATGCTTACATAGCGTCATCATATTCTCCTCATTGGGGCTCATAATCTAATTTCCCTATGATTACGTCTTAGGAGTGTCGAAGGAAGAAACCATAGAACCTGGAGGAAACCCAGGCAAACACGGGGAGAACATACAAACTCCTTTCAGATGTTGTCCTTGGTGTGGTTTGTACCCGGCACTGCAATGCTACAGAGCTAACCACTGAGCCACCATGCATCTCTAATCATTAATATCAAAGTAGTGGATGACCCCTTTAATCTAAACATTTAAATCAAAGAGAAAAGTACTAAATCGTCCTTTGAGAAAAAGGTTCTACAAAGTCACCTCCAAATGGCCATGTCTTCTATCTATTGGACCTTTTGGGTCTAATTTTGGCAGGATCCTCTGGTTTCTTCGTGATTTAGTCTGGTTTCAACAACAGTAAAGAATCCTAAAAGAGTATTTACAAATAAAGAAAACATTAATTCTATGCCCATATCGGTTTAGCCCTCTTTTTCTCACCCTGTTTTGGTTTTTTTTTGACCGAGGTCCATTTATCCGAGCTCGGATCTGGCAGCTGTTATTGATTAGTCTCCACATGGACATTACATGCTTGGTCCACGTTGGGTAAAACCCATTCTACTTTTCGCGAAGCACCTGTCACAAAATTAAAAGACCGATGCGTTGGCCACATTGAGTTCATTTAGACACCATCTGGATACCTCTCGGGGCGATTACAGTTGCCTCGTGTAGATACAAGAGTTTCTTTATTACGAGTGAACAATGTAACCAATTATTATTCTTCGTTATGTAAAAAAAAGGTCAACTCGAGTCAACTGCGTATCTATTATTTGCAAACAATATGGGTGACAGGACCACTCATGGTGGGATAAAAGTTATTTGATGTTGCCTGTACATATATTAATGTAAATTATCCAAAGATTCTGTGAGTAAATTAACAACAATTCATCTTAAAAGCCCGAGGAGCCCATTTACTTAATGTGTCCTCTCTGCTTGAGATTAATGAAAGACTACAACACATCTAGACACCCACGGTGCAGGGTCATCCGTGTGCGACCCAAAGTCTGTGCCGTAAGAGTCTGGCATTCTAGTAATATTTGATAAATGAGCAAAACAGGTACTTTATGAAGAAACTTGTGAGGAATTAAGATTTTTAATTGAACTTACAAAACTTAGGCGGGCTTTGCACGTTGCGACATCGCAAGCAGATGCTGTGATGTCGAGCGCGATAGTCCCCGCCCCCATCGCGGCAGCGATATCTTGTGATTCCTGGTGTAGCGAACATTATCGCTACACCAGCTTCACATGCACTCACCTGTCCTGCAACGTCGCTCTAGCTGGCGTCCCGCCTCCTTCCTAACGCGGCAGGTCGTACAACGTCAGAGCAACGTCACACGGCAGGCGGCCAATCAAAGCGGAGGGGCGGAGATGAGCAGGATGTAAACATCCCGCCCACCTCCTTCCTTCCTCATTGCCAGTGGAGGCAGATAAGGTGATGTTCCTCGCTCCTGCGGCTTCACACACAGCGATGTATGCTGCCGCAGGAACGAAGAACAACATCGTACCTGTCGCGGCACCGGCATTATGGAAATGTCGGAGAATGCACCGATGATACGATAACGACACTTTTGCGCTCGTTCATCGTATCATCTAGGATTTACACACTACAATGTCGAAAGTGACACCGGATGTGCATCACTTTCGATTTGACCCCACCGACATCGCACGTGCGATGTTGCAACGTGCAAAGCCGCCCTTAGTGTTTTCCCGGATAATGTTGGGTAGATTGGTCATTATTGCAAGAAGGATTCCTGAAAGTGCAGATCCACTAGGTAGTCCATGAGCTCAAAATGACTTTTTAAGCCAAGCACAGACGATCGGTGCAAACTTGTTGCAGCCGAGCATTGCAGTGAACCTTCCCACCTACTTATTTTCCATCTGTCTCCAAAGTCCTCTTGCTCCGGTAAAGTCAAAGCTGTCAATCAAGGAAGAGGGGTGTGGAGCTAGATGCAATATAAGTGTCACGGTCATCTCCCTGCTGTTTTGAGGCTAGTGACACCCTTGGGACTGAATCCTCTCTTTTCCATCTTGACTCCTCATTTAAAAGGTTTCCTTTTCTTTGGCGTCTCATGAGTTAATGTCAGCAGCTCATAGCAGGGCAGGTCAGCTATAGCTGCTTTGAACTCACGCTCTTTTAAGTTTAAAAAGTGGAGTTTTCCCAGCAGACCTTGTTGTTGATAGAATTAATTCTGTTCTGGCCATCTTGGTGGAAGGAGCTGCTGAGGAATTGTCCTGTGCCCATCCAACTTCTACTTTAGAGTCTGCGAAGTTTAGTGTTTGTATCCCTCTGTTTAGTCCCCTGTCTGTTTTTCCTTTCCCTCTGTGTTTATTAGTGCATAGGTGGGACTAGTGCCTCCCACCAGCCATGTCCCTAGTCAGGGTATTTGCAGGGCTAGAGAGGTATTAAGTATACGGCTCCACAACGGATTGAAAAACCCATTATAGGGATGCTAGGGAGCTCAGATAACAGCTTGAGGTGAGTTCAGGAGGTGTCCCCTCACCCCTCTACATAGTCATAGGGCTAAAGTGTCCCCCAATGTCCCAACGTTTCTTTGTGGTGTTTTTGTAGTGCATTCAGATGCCCATCGGTCTGAACACATGTGTCACGCTGTACATGCGGACGTCTCCTACTCTGTGTGTGACAATAAATAGATGGAATGTGCATTGACCTTTGTGGCCATGCGAAGGGTTGCACCGAGTACTTGTGCTTGGTTTGAACAGTCATTTTGTATTGACACAACCTATAAGGCACTGCTCTGAGATTTTTTATTTTTTTTTTTCCATTTGAGTTCACCACTAGAGATGAGCAAACCTTTGGATGTTTGATTCAGCAGGTACAGGTGGTCCTTAAAAAAGTTTGTTTTTTGACTCCGACTTGATCCGAACCTCAATGGAAGTCTGTAATTGGGCAGTTCGTCGCTCCGCCCACATGCTGCCAGCCATAATCAGAACACTTCCGGGGGAGGGTTGGCAGGGTTTTCAAATATTTTTTTTTTTTTTGTGCGCACTGCATCAGATCACACTGATTTTACCCCAAATGTGAGCCCACAGGGCAGAGCATCACTCATACCTATGCAGAGCGCTGCTCGCTTGAGTGGCTTGCACTTGTTGTAACTCACTCAAACTTCGAAACCAAACTTTGTTTTTTTGGAAACCGGCTTCCGAACCCGAACTCTGAACATGGAACCTCAGGTACATCACTTGTCCTTATGGGTTTTATTATATGGACTTGTGCACAGCATAGAGCGTTCTCCAGACTGTTTGGCTCCTTGGAATACCATCTTAGCAAAAGCTGCCAAGGCGTAAAACCTAAACTTTCCATTATTTTTGTTACCAAATCTAATTTTTCTTAATACATTACTGAGACAGGCAAAGGCTGAATTCACATGTCCAGTAATCATCAGTTAGAACGGATCCTGGAGAGATCAGTTAGCAAAAAAAGTTGTGTCCGTTATTAAATAACTGATTTCTACCGGATCCGTTTTTTTTTTTTCTAACATTGGAGTCTATGGAGGACGGATCCGTTAACTGATTGCTATTTAATCATCCGATTTTCTTGCATTTGTAACTGATCCTTTTTTTCTTACAGGATCTGTTTCAAATGGAAGATAAATAGTAATCCGTTAACGGATCCGTTCTTCATAGACTCCAATGTTAAAAAAATGGATCCGGCAGGAATCATTTTGCAAAACAGATCTCTGCAGGATCCGTTCTAACGGATGATTACAGGACATGAGAACTCAGCCTTAAATAACTGATTTTTGCTGGATACGTTTTTTAACATTGCAGACTATGGAGAACGGATCTGTTAACAAATTGCTATTTAGTAATTTGTTTCTCTTTCCTTTGTAAAGAATCAATTTTTTTCTTACAGGAGCCATTACAAATGGAAGACTGATAGCAATCCGGTAGTGGATCCATTAACACGGATTCCGCAGAAATAATTTTGCCAATGGATATCTGCAGGATCCGTTCTAACGGATGATTACAGGACATGTGAGCCTTAGAATTATGTAGTAAAATGAGTTATGCAAAGTAATTCTGGTATAGATAGATATATCATGATGGTTTATATAAGCTAGAAATAAATTAAAGTGGTTGTTTGGGAGTTTAAAATTGATGACCTATCCGGATCTGTGTCTGGAAACCCTGCGCTGTCCCTTATCTCGGAGGTAGGCTTGATGGTAGGCAGGTCTGAGCCCCCACCATGACCCTAACTTCTGTCCAATCCCTGATCTTACACCTCCTCTCCGACACCCTTTTGAGGGCTGAAAAACACAAAAACAAAACCCCAGAAAATGACACAGACAACGGACAACGGAAACTTGTACACCCTGCAATCAAAACACACATGAGAGAATATATGTGTACAGGGGAACTATGAAAAAGGGAAGAAAGTAACACACAACAGGGGAACATTCACAGCATTCAGAAGCGCAACACAGGTCATCGTTAGCAGGAAAACCACTAAGACCGGGATCGCTGGAGCTAAAGCTGAAGCTATCATCAGCACATACAGGAAGAAAGTCGTGCTATAAATAGTGAGGAGATAGCTGCACGAGGCAATTAGAAATCTGAGCTCTTAGGTCCTGCTCACCAGTCTACAGGAATTAACTCCTGCAGAATTCAAGACCAGTGACTCTGAATCAGCCGATGCCCGGCTCTGGCTGAACAATCCAGTAGCCTCAGGTCACTTGTCAGGCTCTGTGGTGTGAACAGAGTCCGACAACGTTGTGCCAACAGGTGTGTGCAAAGCTGAACATCGCATGACATTGGTGAGGGTATGACTCCCGACCCCTGGCCAATCAGCTGATCCGGATGCCACACCTCCATCATCTTTATAGTGGCCGCGGCTAAGTACTGCATATCTGCTCCCTACTTTAATTAATAGGGGGCTGATGTGCTAGCCTTATTTATAAAGTTTACTAAACTTCTAATTTCCTGTGATGGTGGTTAAAACATCGGGGATAGCAGCTTTGGGGACAGGTGAAGAAAACGTTCCTGTTCTCCGTGTGCTATTCTCAAGGGAGAAATTTAGGTTAGACTGCTAATGGAGTCTTTGTTCAGGGTACCAGAGGCACGGGGCCAAATTAGGTATCTGCGCAGATATAATAAATGACTCAGAAGACAATGACCACAGACAACTTGTTCACTCTTTGAGCCATCATATAAGACTGCTTTGTGTATTCAATGGATCAGATATCAGCATGACATTTCAACCTTCAAACATGTACAAAACTATTAATCTATCTTTTCACACACATCGAAACAGTACAGGGGGGTGCGTAGGGACATGGAAACCAACATTTCATCCCACGGATAATACATTCTCTCTTTGTGGGAAACCACTGATAAGCATGAATACCTTCTCTGTTCATTGTTTGTACATGTGTTAATTTGTCCTTGGTTAACTCTTTCTTGACCAAACAGCTTAGAATCATATTATGGCATCTGTGCAATTGTCATATAGACACACAAATAATTATGCAATGACATCTACATTTTGATTATTTACATACACAGATAATCTTATTACTTTCAAACAAACAATCTATAGCCCAGGCTACCTTCACACTATCACGGATAGCACACGGAGAACACATGTGTGCCAAAATCACAGCACACAGATGGGCCATATGCACCTTCAACACATCCGTGAAAAACACAAACGTTTCTTCCCATTTTTGTAGTTCCCCTGTACACATATAAAATGATTTTTTTATACTCGCCTGTCTCCAGCCCTGCTGTCACTTGCTTCCGGGCCTGCTCAATATGCTCCTGAATATTCACTGAACCATGGACCCGGAAGCAGCACCACTGGGGACATCAGCATCGGGGATAGCAGCTTTGGGGACAGGTGAATAAAAAGTTTCTGCTCTCCGTGTGCTATTCTCAAGGGAGAAATTTAGGTAAGACTGCTAATTGGAGTCTTTGTTCAGGGTACCAGTGGCACGGGGCCAAATTAGGTATCTGCGCAGATATAATAAACGACTCAGAACACAATGACCACAGACAACGTTCGTTGTATTCAATGGATCAGATATCAGCATTACATTTCAATCTTTAACACTAGAACTACTGGACTCGTGACACCTATATAGAAATACATGGTGCAAAGTAGTCAAAATGACTACCTCAGTAGTTCTAGTGTTAAACATGTACAAAAGTATCAATCTATCTTTTCACACTTATCGAAACAGTACAGGGAGGTGCGTAGAGACATGGAAACCCACATTTCATCCCACGGATAATACATTCTCTCTTTGTGTGAAACCACTGATAAACATTAATACCTTCTCTGTTCATTGTTTGTACATTTTTTCATTTGTCCTTGGTTAACTCTTTCTTGACCATACAGCTTAGAATCATATGGCGTCTGTGCAATTGTCATATAGACACACAGATAATTATAATATGCTATCTACATTTTGATTATTTACATACACAGATAATCTTATTACTTTCGAACAAACAATCTATAGCCCAGGCTACCTTCACAATATCACGGATAGCACACGGAGAACACATGTGCCAAAATCACAGCACATAGATGGGCCATATGCACCTTCAACACATCCGTGAAAAACACAAACGTTTTTCACGCATGTGTAAAGGGTGCCTAACAAAGTATCGTAAAATCAAATTTTTCAGTTTTTTTCCTAAAAGTTGGACACCTTGTTTAGCCAAGAAAATGGTAAAGAAGTACAAATCTAAAAGTAGACACTTTACAAAACTCTGGGTCCATTGTGTGGAAAACCATAGATGTAAAAACGTTGCGGTCAAAAGCCACAACACAAAGGAGTACCGGCACCATATGCCCGCTACACAATTGAGACAAATGGGTCTTATCTTATGCCGATGCCAAGGCAAAAATTACAGGGTTAGGAAGACAGAAAATGGAAGAACAATCTAAAAAGATCCAATTATTCAAAATAGACATTAGCAATCACTTTAGGCTTCAACATTTTGGATGTTAAGATGTTAAAAGAAGGTCAGTTTTGCCAAGATTGCATAGCGAATCCTGCCAAATGCTGAAATTATTTTGACTTTGCATTCAGTCTTTTTTTTTTATTTTTTTCTAATCCCTTTCTTCTTTTTCCCAAAAGACAAACCGAGGCAGATGCACAGAACAAGAGATAGCAAACAGGAACATTTCCATATCAATAAATGCTCTTTCAAAGCCGGGAGAAATTTGTAAAAAGGTTTCCAATCTTCTAAGCAGGTTATATAGTTTGACTAAAAATTATATAACAAGCCTGGAACAAAACCGGCATTGTGCCTCACTAATCAGTAGATGAATTGATGCTGTTTAAAAATAAAGGACTGATGTAAACCAGTTGGGTTTCGGCTATTCTGCGGTGCGGCCGCATTGTCCGGTGGTGGATTCCCACCGCTCTGGAGGTAGGGAGCTGCTGCATGTATTGAATTAGATACCTAAAGAACACATTTTACAAAAAGAGACAGATTTATTTTTTAAAAGACATTATATGTCCAGTAAGACAAATAGTAGTGAGCATAAGTTACGGAATTTAGAACATGCTCCATTCCTAGTATTTACATCTAGACGGATGGAGGCAAACCCAAAAAGGTTTCCATTTTGTTTGAGTGCTCGGTACTTGTAACAAGGTGCAATTGGTGCTCAGATGGGTGTGACTCCAGTACCCGAGAATAATGGAAGTCAATGGGTAACTCGAGCACTGTTCCGGGAGTCCCCCATTGACTTCCATTATATTTGGGTATTCGAGTTTCGCCCAACTAAGTATCCTACTGCTCTTATCGAGTATCAAGCACTTGAGCATGGTAGTGCCCGCTCATCACTAGTTACAAGTACCGAGCACCCGAGCATGGCAGTGCCCGCTCATCACTAGTTACCAGTACTGAGCACCCGAGCATGGTAGTGCCCGCTCATCACTAGTTACAAGTACCGAGCACCCGAGCATGGCAGTGCCCGCTCATCACTAGTTACCAGTACTGAGCACCCGAGCATGGTAGTGCCCACTCATCACTAGTTACGAGTACTGAGCACCCAAGCATGGCAGTGCCCACTCATCACTAGTTACGTGTACTGAGCACCCGAGCATGGTAGTGCCCGCTCATCACTAGTTACGAGTACTGTGCACCCGTGCATGGTAGTGCCCGCTTATCACTAGTTACGAGTACTGAGCACCCAAGCATGGCAGTGCTCACTCATCACTAGTTACGAGTACTGAGCACCTGAGCATGGTAGTGCCCGCTCATCACTAGTTACGAGTACTAAACATCTGAGCATGGTAGTGCCCACTCATCACTAGTTACGAGTACCAAGCATCTGAGCATGGTAGTGCTCGCTCATCACTAGTTACGAGTACTGAGCACCCGAGAATGGTAGTGCCCGCTCATCACTAGTTACGAGTACTAAACATCTGAGCATGGTAGTGCCCACTCATCACTAGTTACGAGTACCAAGCATCTGAGCATGGTAGTGCCCACTCATCACTAGTTACGAGTACTGAGCACCCAAGCATGGCAGTGCCCACTCATCACTAGTTACGTGTACTGAGCACCCGAGCATGGTAGTGCCCGCTCATCACTAGTTACGAGTACTGTGCACCTGATCATGGTAGTGCCCGCTTATCACTAGTTACGAGTACTGAGCACCCAAGCATGGCAGTGCCCACTCATCACTAGTTACGAGTACTGAGCACCTGAGCATGGTAGTGCCCGCTCATCACTAGTTACGAGTACTGAGCACCCGAGCATGGTAGTGCCCGCTCATCACTAGTTACGAGTACTAAACATCTGAGCATGGTAGTGCCCACTCATCACTAGTTACGAGTACCAAGCATCTGAGCATGGTAGTGCTCGCTCATCACTAGTTACGAGTACTGAGCACCCGAGAATGGTAGTGCCCGCTCATCACTAGTTACGAGTACCAAACATCTGAGCATGGTAGTGCCCTCTCATCACTAGTTACGAGTACCAAACATCTGAGCATGGTAGTGCCCGCTCATCACTAATTACGAGTACCGAGCACCCGAGCATGGTAGTGCCCGCTCATCACTAGTTATAAACTTTTTTTTTACCAGCCTACATTACCTTAGTGGAGATATAAGTATGTTCTTTGTCACGAGTGACTTTGACTAACCACAGTTCTCCTTCCTGCTCCCTCTGGGATGTAAGAGTTTTTGGATTGAACCTTCTCCTATCTGCCAAGTCTACCAGGGTTCCACAATTCAATGGTGCGCGCCTCAATCTTTAGTCAGCGAAAGGGACTGACGCTTGGAGCATTGTCTGAAAAAGTTTTCCCATGAAACCGGAAAAGAATTAAATTGTTCTAGGGAAGCTGGCCTTTTATGACTTTATTAGTACACCAGCAAGCATGTAATGGTTATGGGAGCTCGGAGACCCAGATAAATACTGGCTTTTAGCATAACTCGCTTCCGAGCTATTTTGAAAAAGTCTTCGGAGTTCCATTCACATTTAAGAATTGCACCCTTGACAATGGGAATTGGATGACAGTGCTGTCGGTGGAGGAAGCAAGGAAACTGCTCTAGCAGCAGAAAAGGAGAGCAATCAATATGTATATTTCTCAGAGGGTGTCAAATTATAGACATGAAAAATATTTTGTCGTTTTTTCATTACTTGAACTGCTACTTTTGCAGAAAATGCATAGATGTGTCGAGAGCTAAAACACCAATATATACAACAGCCAGACATAACTGTGCAGTGATATATAGATAATGTCCATTCATTGCATTTCTTCTAATACGGACTTGTACAGCACAAATGGAGCTGACAGTACGGCACCCTTGTGCTATGGCGCTGTGCGGACTACATTTGCCTTTGCATGGGACTTCACTTTGTCCCTTGAAGCCATACTTCTGCAATATAGCGGCTGTTGGATTCTCTGGGAAAGTGGAACAGTATCACCCCTAATGAGTCTGTATTATGGCCCCATACAACTAATGCATAACGTTCAGGACCGGTGTAGAGGCAGCAAGCAGGGTTAGTGGACCCACTGTACCACAAGGAGAACCTGGGCTTACCCTTTAGTTGGAGGGGCTTGACTAAGTGCCCCACCCAGGGCAATGACCAGGACTGTGGCAGCTGACCCCTAGGATAGGAGACAGATTTAGGTATAGGCACAGGTGCAGGCAGGTATAGGAGGGATGACTGGGGCAGACAGGCAGGCAGGTACGGACAGATATGGTATGCATGGTGGGGACAAATAGGTGTGGGATGGCAGGTACAGGTGAAATACAAAGGGATAACAGGACAGGAGCTCGGGACCTGACAAGTAACTAGCTAGCAGACTGAAAACTGACTAAATAAAGGCAGTGCATAGACACCTCTCCTTATGGGAGGGTGCCTTAAATACATAGTGCATCTCAGCCATAGGCTCAGAGGCATTTTTCTGGAAATAGCACCCCGACCTGTAAGAGGAGGGCTGGTTCACTAAACACACTTACTGTGTTGGGGGAGACCTCCAGGGGGGTCTCTCTCAGGGTCTCGGAGGAGGATTCCAAATCAGAACCGCGCAGATGAATTGGGAAAATGACCACACAGAGACATGTCTCTATCTGGGAGAAGCTCAATGCTCTTCTGCCCCTTGTATTCAAAACACAGCATATATATACAGCTTACTAAATACATCCACGTTATCTAGTAACCAACCAGCTAGCCAGGCATAGTTCAACAATCTTTAGTAAAGCATTTCAGGTGTGTCTAGGCATAGATGAGAGTCTATGAATGGAACAATGTCAGTTACTTATTCTCTTCTATTCATGAATGTCAGTTACTTATTTGAAACTACAGATAAGTATCTCTTCTATGAATAGAAGAATGCTAGTTACCTATCTGAAACCATAGATAGGTATCTCTTCCATTCATGAATATCAGTTACTTATTCATGAACTAAAACTTATTCTACTTAGCCCTAAGCATATTTTGTTTTGGTTATACATTCCGTTAAAATTTCAATTAGGTATATGTGGAGAAGCAATACAAAAAAGCATTCAAAGGACAGATTATCTTATTATTATACTGGACAAACGATTCATAGCCTAGGCCTTCACAACTGGAGACCTGGTCTACATGCATAGACCCTGGGAGGAGAGGGAGAAAGATGAGCACATGGGTGGACCTGGAGCTGCGGGGGATTATGCAACCTGGTGGCGGTGCTTAAAAGTCAGCGTCTTTGCATGGGCGCCGGTGCTACATTATATATACTGTTGTAAAGATAGTAGAAAGAAATAGCAGTGGCACTCACCCAGTGGAAAGTTCTTCTTTATTGTTTAAAAAATGAAGAGCTCAGGAGTGGATACAGGAAAAAGAGGGGACGACAGCAGTCGTTTCACACCCAATGGCGCTTCATCGGGTCCACTGGAATGGAGCAAAAAAAGAACTTAAAAAATGGGGGGCACTTTTTTATTTCAACCTCTTCTCGTTCCTCAAAAGAATCCTGTAAAATAGTTTTCCTCCATTTTCCCTTATTCTTGCAAATTAGGAATACTCTTGAGTTTGGTAACTTTGATTTTTTTTGGGGAGAAATTGGTAACTAGTTTGATTCCCCCCATTCTACTCCATGTTTATACTACGCTGCTAACTTCCTCTTTAATTTTCGGCAGACAGATTCCAGCTGATATTATTTATAACGTCCTTATTTTATGTTACATTTTTTTTACATAATTTTATTTTTATGGTCAAAATTGCTTCGTCTTGTATATGACAAGGAAAATTTATGATACAGTTTGGATTTTGACGAATATGCAGTTACGTGGCTTTTTAGATTCTAACATAATTGAATTTATGCTGCACAAGTTTCAGATCTTTTTCATTACAAATAATTGAGTCTCCGCCGCTGTATGAATCACTTTCAGTTTGTTGGGATTGGAGTTGCTTTTGTTTAAAGGGATTGTCTGGGAAGAAATAGTTATTTTACAGAATGCTCAGAATAGTCGCCATACTCAACGTAACGATTGTCCCACAGTCCTTTCTCAGTTTTGTCCTGTCTTCTACCATTCTTCCGCCCTTTATTTCCTACTTTGGAAGTGACATCACCATCATAGGGACATGTGACCGCAGCAGCCAATCACTAACCACCAGGGAGGTCCTATATAATGATTGATTGGCTGCAATAGTCACATGGTCAAGTGATGTCATCATTGTAAGGGGAAGTAGAGACTGGTGGGAGAGAAGGCAACATTGCAACCTGACTTTATGGCAATCATTAACTGATATACTTATATACTTTGTATTAGAAATGCACCAAATCTAATCACTACACAGATGCAGGGCACCAACCCTGCAAGTAAAAAGAAACACAAAACACAGATAAAAATACTTTATTTTTTAAAAAAAAAAACAACTCCCTCTTTCTCCAATTTGTTAAGCCCCAAAACATCCTGCAGGTCTGACGTAATCTGCATGAGGTCCCACGATAATCACGGCTCTGCTGCATCCTGAGGTCGCAGTACTTGGTCACATTAGAAAACATGACCGCTCACTGTGGCCTAAGAGACGCACTGTTGGAGCCACAGCTGTGAGAACTGTCAGCTGTAATGTCAGGTGATCTCAGTGATGTCACTGCTGCCATGATGGCTGCAGGGAGCAGTCATATTTTCTAATGTGACTGCATACTGCGACTTCAGGATGTAGCAGAGCTGGGATAGTTGTGGGACCTTGTATGGATTACTTCAGATCTGCAGGGTGTTCTGGAGATTAATAAATTGGAGAAAGAAGGAGTTTATTTTGTTGGTTATTTTGGTTTTTTTTTAATAAAGGATTTTTTTCTGTCATTTTACTTACAGGGTTAGTAATGAAGGGCTCTCATAGTCGCCCTCCTATTACTAACATCGAGCTTGATGACAGCTGTGATTTGTGACAATTCACAGCTGTCATTAACCCCTTATATTACCCTGATTGCCACCACACCAGGGCAGTCAGGATGAGCCAGGTAAAGTGCAATGAATTGTAGCATCTAATAAATGCAACAATTACAGGGTGGCTGCAGGCTGTTGTTTTTAGTCTGAGGGAGACCCAATAACCATGGACCTCCCCAGCCTGAGAATACCAGCCCCCATCTGTCAGCTTTTTCAAATTTGGGAGGACCGCATGCCATTTTTAAAATAATTTATTTAAATAATTTAAAAACAGCCACATTTGGCCCCTCGTATATTGACACACAACGAACATAATACAAACAGCTGGGGCTGCAAATGTGGCGCAACCTGCCCTTGTCAGGCACCACTGAGTAGTGCACTCATGCTGGAACAGTACTTCCAGGTAATCCTAAGGGCCAGAATGAGGTGTGTACGCACAGACACATAGCAACCAGTTCTCCCACACCAGAAGATGGGACCCTTGGGCAGTCACTAGAGGGGACTGGCCTTCAAATCTTATCAAGGGGTGTAGCGGAGGGACTGGGAGCTGGAGTGCAGAGGTTGTCAGGAAAGTAAGGAAAGAACCAGTCTGGTAGTGGTGAGCGGCAGTCGCGAGACAGAGCCTGTGACCCTGCGCGCGAGGTAGTAGCCATTAGCGGGGGACAACGGTTACCAGTCAGTCAGTCAGTTGAGACGGGGGTGGCCGGTGACTAAACACGTATGGGGGACAGCTCCCTAGAGCAGACTCCAGTTTAATGATCTGCTAAACCTGCCGGTGAGGGGAATACAGGTACCTCACCAACCACACAGAGTCCGAGCCTCAGCAGCAACGCAGGGACCCATAAGGTGACAGAGCCAGGAGCCATCTCACTTGGTCCATGCTGCCGGCAAACGGGTCGAACACAGGGGAGAAAAGGCAGTAGCAACTCCCTGGATAGACCCCCACGGTACTCCACGTCAGGGGGTTATCCAAACACAGAATGCTAGGAAGGCGAGCTAACAGGTTACCCTCAGACTGGCCTGAAGGAGCCCTGGTCTTACCTGGTGGATCACAGCAACATCAAGTGTGAGTAAAAACCTGGTGAAAGACTTTTTGGACTCAGACTGTATTATTCCGAGACCCGCTTTCCTACACACCCGAGTCCCCTGGGGCCTGCCTCACTCACGGGAGGCTAAATCATCTGGCTGCAGACCCCATCAGCCCGAAACACTCGTAAAACCTGTAGCAGTGGTTATCTACATCCCTGACCGCAAGCCGTGAGTGGCGTCACGACCAATAAATAAAACTGACTTACCTGTTTGCCCTATCGGAGAAGCTCTGTGGCGTCTCCGAACAGGACCAGCACCCCTGGGGCGACACACTGCCTGTAGCCATCTGCTTTATTTTGCATTGGGTATCAATCACTAAAACATTAGCATGTACCCTGTGGATGAGTGATACTATGCCCAGTTCTCAGTTATTTAATGTATTGGTCTAAAACCTTTAGTTATAAAACTGTTGCAAAACTAAACACAATCTATTGCAGTTCAGCAAAAAAAAAAAATCCTCTGTTCCTGGAAGAAGTCTGATTACCACATTTGGCGCTGAATGACAACCAAGAAACGCTGCAATAAAATCTATACTTTTCTACTTCCCAAATGGCCCTTTAAAATTAAAGAGAAATAATTGTGTTGGAGAATCAATAGCCAGAATATTGGGTCATTGCACGGAGCGAGGTTCCCTTTGGTGAAGGAATCCGTTATTTTAAATTAGTTACCTCCGAAGGAAAATATGGCAGCCGTCCCAAAACTTCGGAGAAAGCATCACAGGGCAGGGGATTTTCAGGAAAAGCTGTTTTTTCCGTTTTTGTTTTTTTTTTTTTTACAACAAATGCATTTGAGATTAAACTGATGGACATTTTTCATTGCATTTCATTATCATTTCTGTCGGCCGCGCTAACATCGCTCATTCTTATTTCCTATCATTGAGTTTATTAAAACAGACCCAATTGTTTTCCCGTGAGAATTTATTAGGATTGCAAAGAAAGGCAGAACATGTTTTGTTTCCTTTTTTCGGGAAACTGAATTTGTGTCTCTAAGGGGTACTTTACATACTACGACATTGCGAGCCGATGCTGCGATGTCGCACGCGATAGTCCCCGCCCCCGTCGCAGCTGCGATATCTTGTGATAGCTGCCGTAGCGAACATTATCGCTACGGCAGCTTCACATGCACATGCCTGCCCTGCGATGTCGCTCTGGCCGGCGACCCCCCTCCTTCCTAAGGGGTCAGGTCGTGCGGCGTCACAGCGACATCACACGGCAGGCGGCCAATAGAAGCGGAGGGGCGGAGATGAGCGGGACGTAAACATCCCGCCCACCTTCCTCCTTCCGCATAGCCGGCGTGAGCCGCGGTGACGCAGGTAAGGAGATGTTACTCGCTCCTGCGGCTTCTCACACAGCGATGTGTGCTGCCGCAGGAACGAGGAACAACATCGTACCGTCGCTGCCGCGCAATTATGAAAATGTCGGACACTACACCGAAGATACAATTACGACGCTTTTGCGCTCGTTAATCGTATCAAAAACGCTTTACACACTACGATATCGACAGCGACACCGGATGTGCATCACTTTCGATTTGACCCCACTGACATTGCAGCTGCGATGTCTTAGTGTGCAAAGTACCCCTTAGGCTGCTTTCACACATCCGGTTTTTGCAGTGGGGCACAATCCGGCTCAAAAACCTATGCAACGGATGCGGCGAAAAAATCCATTGCATAAGTTTTTCCATGCGGCCCGTCCGGTTTTTGACGGATGTGGCTTGATACTGAGCATGTGTAGTGCAAAAAACTGCATCCGATGGCCGGATGCGGTTCTTGCCGCAGGACGCCGCATCCAGCGCGATGCGTTTTTTTTCGCCGCACAAAAAAAACGTGCCAGGCAACGTTCCATCCACCCGCCGCATGGGCTAAATATGCCGCATCCGGCAAAAACCGGAAGCAATGCAAGCCCATGCGGCACAATACGGCGATAATGCAAGTCTATGCGGGAAAAACGCAACCGGCGGCAAAAAAAAAAACGGTTGCGTTTTTTCTGCAAAGCGCTGTTTTGTGCCGCACGGCACAAAAAGGATGTGTGAAAGCAGCCTTAGAGGTAGAAGAGTCAGATATGTTCATAAGTCGGAGTATACACTGTAACTTGAAGGCACTGATGGGGAGATATGAAGGTAGCCATCGTACACCATGGATCGGCCCTTAAAGAGGACCAACCACCAGGATTTTGCTATATGAAGTAAATGCAGTGCCATACAGGCACTAAGTACCTGAATCCAGGCATAGGCATGTGGTCAAAATTTGTTGGTCCCCCTCGCCCTCGTTTAATGAAAGAAAAATCCACAATGGTCACAGAAATACCTTGAATCTGACAAAAGTAATAATATATAAAAAATCTTTGAAAATGAACAAATGAGGTCAAACATTGCTGCTTTTCTGCTTCCACTCATGAAAGAGGCCTGGACAGAAATGATGGCACCCCTGAAAATAATGTGACAAAAGGGACATGTTAAATCAAGGTGTTTCCACAAATTAGCATCACAGGTGTCTACAATCTTGTAATCAGTCAGTGGGCCTGTATATAGGGCTACAGATACTCACTGTGCTGTTTGGTGATATGGTGTGTACCACACTCAACATGGACCAAAGGAAGCAAAGGAAAGAGTTGTCTCAGGAGATAAGAAAGAAAATTATATGTTAAATGTAAAGGTTATAAGACCATCTCCAAAAGCTTGATGTTCCTGTGACTACAATTGCACATATTATTCAGAAATTTAAGATCAATGGGACTGTAGTCAACCTCCCTGAAGGGGGCCTCAAGAGGAAAATTAATGACAAATAAAAGACACGGTTAATACGAATGGTAACAAAAGAGCCCAGAAAAATTTCTAAAGCGATTACAGGTAAACTTCAAGCTCAAGGAACATCAGTGTCAGATTCCACCATCCATCGTTGTTTGAGCCAAAGTGGACTTCATGGGAGACGACTAAGGAGGACTCCATTGTTGGAAAAAAAATCATTAAAAAGCCAGACTGGAATTTGCCAAACTACATGTTGACAAGCCACAAACCTTCTGGGAGAATGTCCTATGAACAGATGAGATAAAAATTTAACTTTTTGGCAAGGCATATCAGCTCTATGTTCACAGATGGAAAAATTAAGCATATCAAGAAAAAAACACTGTCCCTACTGTGAAGCATGGAAGAGGCTCGGTTATGTTCTGGGGCTGCTTTGCTGCATCTGGCACAGGGTATCTTGAATCTGTGCAGGGAACAATGAAATCTCAAGACTATAAAGAGATTCTAGAGAGAAATGTGCTGCCCAGTGTCAGAAAGCTTGGTCTTATTCATAGGTCATGGGTTTGTAAAAGGATAATGACTCAAAACACACAGCTAAAAACACCCAAGAATGGCTAAGAGGAAAACAATGGACTAATCTAAAGTGGCTTCTATGAGCCCTGACCTAAATCCTATTGAGCATCTTTGGAAAGAGCTGAAACGTCTGGAAAAGGCAACCTTCACACACCAGACACAAGGAGCAATTTGCTCCTGATGAGAGGCCAAAATAACCGTCGAGAGGTGCAGAAGTCTCATTGACAGTTACAGGAATCGTTTAATTGCAGTGATTGCCTCAAAATGTGTGCAACTAATTATTAAATTAAGGAAGAGGAAGAGGAGGAAGAAGAGGAGGAGGTGGAAGAGGAGGAAAAGGGAGGGGGGGAGGAGAAGGAAGAGGAGGAGAAGGGGTGAGGAGAAGGGGTGAGGATTAGGAGGAGGAAGAGGGGGAGCAGGAAGAGGGGTAGGATGAGGGGAAGGAGAAAGAAGAGGAAAAGGAGGCCACCATTCTGTGATCATTGTGGGTTTTTCTATCATTAAATGAGGGTCGAGGGGAACCAACAATTTTGACCACGTGTACACCTGTTTTAGAAAGATCTGATGCTTGTTTGCAGAAATACCTTTAATCAAAGTTGCAGAAATGCCCTGCAATTTGATTGACATGTGCAATAGGGGTGGTCCTTTGTGGGTTGGGTCCTCTCTGTAAAGTCCTCCTCCAGCTTCCTCTATGATGTGCCCCCTTTTCTGTATTTGAATATCACGCCATTGCTATTGTTGGCAGCACGTGTGCATTAACATAGTGGTTCTGTCTTCATTAAATGGTGCCGGAGTCTGTGCATGCGCGAACCACAATCTCTGGTGCCATTTTATTGAAGACACTGCGATGAAGACTAATAGCGGCATCGGGGCATGCGCAGATTTTTTTTCTTACATCTGCGTGTGCGCCCCTGCCACTCATAGTCTTCACTAAAATGGCGCTGGAGATCACAGTTCGCGCATGCACAGACTCTGGTGCCATTTTATTGAAGACACTGCGATGAAGACTATGAGCGGCATCGGCGCATGCGCAGATTTTTTTTGTTACATCTGCGCACGCGCCCCTGCCACTCATAGTCTTCATTAAAAAGGTGCTGGAGATCACAGTTCGCGCACGCACAGACTCTGGTGCCATTTTAATGAAGAACAAATCACTGTGTCAATGAGCACGCATCGCCAATAACAGCAATGGAGGATTCAAATAAAGAAAAGGGGGCATATCATAGAGGAATCTGGAGGAGGACTTTGGACTGAGGACCTGACCCACAAAGGCCCGCCCCGTTGCACCTGTCAATCAAAGTGCAGGGCATTTCTGCAACTTTGATTAAAGATATTTCTGCAACCAAGCATCCGATCTTTCTATAACAGGTATGCCTGGATTCAGGTACTTAATGCCTTCACCTCATATAGCAAAATCCTGGTGGTTGGTAATATTTAAATCCAGCGTTTGTGCTGTCCTATTTTCTCATAGTTAATAGTGCAATACAGCAATCAAAAGTGTTCTACAACACAGCACCAGTTATACAGTGCCCTGATACATACCGTAGTACACCTACAGTGACTCATACTGCAACGTTCTGGATGTGGATTCACTGGGCCGTGCACCGGACTCCCCCTGTGAGACAACCCGGAGCTAACCCCTACACAGGGACTGTCCGGTCACCCCACCAGAGGGCCTAGATGCACGGTAGCCGGAACACGGGAGGTACGGAGTCCAAGTCCTACAGAAGTCTGCTAGAGTCCAAAGGGAACCGTAGGCAGGGTTCAGGTGCCGAGAAGGAACAGCAGACAGGACCCGGATCCAGACGAGATGTGCACAGCCAGGTTACCAGGAACTGGTGACAGGATCAGACTGACGGATGATGGCAGGATCCACAGCAGACAGTCACGGGACACTTCCTGGGGGCTCCGCAATCGGGACAATGTCAGGGCGGCAGACAGGCTCTGAGGAAGAGACAGGGTTAATCTGGAGACAAAGTACAAAGGGACCTGAACACCTAGCTATGGGACCACGTTGAACAGGCAACGCCCACCTAGCAGGGGAAGTCTTATATACCCTGTACCTGTATCAGCCATATCCTGTTCCTGGGACGCTGACCCTTTAAGAGGAGATGAGCGAGCGCGCGCCCTAATGCGCATGCGCGAGGCGCGAGTGCTGGAGGCCAGAGCAGGCAGCGGCGGGGAAGGTGCAGGAGATGCAGGGGCGCCAGGCGGAGGATCCGGAGACGCAGTGGGACGCCGAGACCGACGGACGGACGGCACAGGAGACGCACAGGAGGGGGAGTGAGAGGGACCGCCGCGGGCAGGAGAACCGGAGACCGGAGCGATGAGTGAGAGGCGACAACAGGACCCAGGGAGCGTGACACATACATATTACTTTCATTGCCTTAATACATAGTTTCGAATAATGCTTTGATAAATAGAATACAGTGACCTCATAAATTTTACCATTCAGTTACTTGATAAATAATGCCATACAGTGCCCTGATAAATAGTACCATACAATGACCTATAAACAATATATCTAGTTCCTTGATAAATAATGCTATACTGTGATTCCATAAATAATACCATTTAGTTATGTAATAAATAATGCTGTACATACGCCCTAATAATTAGAAGTGAATGTGACCTCCTGCTAAAATACCATTCAGTTCCATGATAAATAATGTCATGCGCTTACCATTCAGTTTTTACATTAATAAAGTCATTCAGTGCCCTGAACCATACAGTGCCCAGATAAACAATATCTCACATGATAAACGCATCCGTACAGAATCCAGATGAATATTACTATTCATGTAACATCGATCCATTCAGTTCCCAAATAAAATAATGTCACACGTGATAAATAAATCCATACATAGTGTCAACATACAGTATATGTCTTACATGAAGAGATCCTTCCAGTGTCAAGATAAATAATGTCACACAAGATAAATATACAGTGTTCAGGTAAATAATGCCAATCAGACATAAAAAACAGATTCATAAAGTGCCCAGATATGTAATGTCATGAATAATAAACAGATCCATACAGTGCCCAGATAAGTAACATCATACATGATAAAAAGATACATACAGTGCCCAGATAAGTAACATCATACATGATAAAAAGATACATACAGTGCCCAGATAAGTAACATCATACATGATAAAAAGATACATACAGTGCCCAGATAAGTAACATCATAAATGATAAAAAGATCCATACAGTGCCCAGATAAGTAACATCATACATGATAAAAAGATACATACAGTGCCCAGATAAGTAACATCATAAATGATAAAAAGATCCATACAGTGCCCAGATAATTAACATCATACATGATAAAAAGATACATACAGTGCCCAGATAAGTAACATCATAAATGATAAAAAGATACATACAGTGCCCAGATAAGTAACATCATACATGATAAACAGATCCTTACAGTGTCCAGATAAGTAACATCATAAATGATAAAAAGATCCATACAGTGCCCAGATAAGTAACATCATACATGATAAAAAGATACATACAGTGCCCAGATAAGTAACATCATACATGATAAAAAGATACATACAGTGCCCAGATAAGTAACATCATAAATGATAAAAAGATCCATACAGTGCCCAGATAAGTAACATCATACATGATAAACAGATCCTTACAGTGTCCAGATAAGTAATGTCATACATGATAAACAGATCCATACAGTGCCCAGATAAGTAACATCATACATGATAAACAGATCCGTACAGTGCCCAGATAAATAAACTCATACATGATAAACAGATCCGTACAGTGCCCAGATAAATAAACTCATACATGATAAACAGATCCATACAGTGCCCAGATAAATAAACTCATACATGATAAAAAGATCCATACAGTGCCCAGATAAATAAACTAATATATGATAAACAGATCCATACACTGCCTAGATAAACGATGCTAAGCATGGACCAGTGTCATTTTTCTCTTCAAAATTAGAGACTCTCACCTGCAACTTCTTTTCCCATGTCGCTGGTTACGAATGTGCAACATTCCTGTGACATTGTTGCAGTGTAGCTTTGCCTTGTTCTGCACTAATAGACCTAGGAGTTTTTTGTTTTCTACTCCTTTTGACGACAGTAATTCCGATTTCTGGACATCTTGGAGCCAGGCTTTTTACACTTATCCCGTTCTCTCACCAGTAGTCCCATGACCCGGATCCATTGAATTTGTAAAAAGGTTGTTATTTCCTACACTTTATAATGAGAAATGATATCACCATCAAATAGGTCTTTGGGGAGCACAATGTAATAATCACTAGAAGGAGACCAGATACAATAGTGAAGAGTAATACAGTAGGTAAATGTGGAAGGGCCCTCAGGTCTGCGTGATATTCAATATGTTGGAGGATGCTAAAGGCAGCGAGACCCTCGAGAGAGTTGTAATCTGTCAAGTGGAAATAAAACGTGTTAATGGAATCCACATCCATTTCCTCTTTCTGATCGGACTTATATCTATGGGTGAAATGATTGGCGCCTTCTGTATCCTTCATCTCTGTCTCTGTAATTAGGGTTGCGCCTTCCATACAACGTGTCCACCTTTACTTTTCTTGGAATTACAATTTCTCACAATACAAGATCGATACATTGTTGCAACATGTAAGCAAAACCCTAAACTGGCTGCAACTCCCATCACAACCACTGTGTGGCGCCACTTGTAGACACTATGTAGACACTAGAAATGAGCAAAATGATTCAATGCAAATCCAATTTGTGCTGAATTTTTGACAATTCACTGAACTCGGCGTATTCCAACAAATTTTAATTTATTTAGTTTTGATGGTCTAAAATAGCTGTCCTCATTTTACACAATGCAGAAGATGGCATTAGCCTGAGACGGCTCACGTGACCTGGGTTTCCTTACAATGCCTTGCAGCCATCACAATGCATGATATAGAAAAGCTATTCAAGTGGGACTATCATAGCCAGAATCAGGAAATGTAGCCATTTTGCGGCGAATCTGGATAGTGAGTGAAGTCACATCTTACAGCTTAGTCATAGATATATCAGATATCAGAAAATATCAGAAAATCATAAAACACTGAAAAAAACCTCACAGATAGCATGTGACAGCATAACATTTTGAAAGAGTTACCACCCGTCTACCCATAGCCATATATACAATGATGAGGTCACTTTAACGTTACTCAGGCAGTGTCACGATAGGTACGGGGAAGTACCAAGCACATGGTGAATGGGAAGGGAAGGGAGACCCTGGGTCTCTAGGGAAAGGGAAGATGGTGACACCTGACTGAACCTACTACTGTTCCCTGGGGTCCCTCACCACCCTAGATAGGTTCCGCACCTATGCACTGAGCCAGATACCTGTCCTTAGATATCCCTACTGCTGGTCCCTGGGGTCCCTAGATAGGTTCTGCACCTATGCGCCGAGCCAGATACCTGTCCTTAGATATCCCTACTGCTGGTCCCTGGGGTCCCTAGATAGGTTCTGCACCTATGCGCCGAGCCAGATACCTGTCCTTAGATATCCCTACTGCTGGTCCCTGGGGTTCCTAGATAGGTTCTGCACCTATGCGCCGAGCCGAATACATGTCCCTAGATATCCCTACTGCTGGTCCCTGGGATCCCTAGATAGGTTCCACAGCTATGCGCCAAGCCGGATACCTGTCCCTAGATATCCCTCCTGCTGGTCCCTGGGATCCCTAGATAGATTCCGCACCTATGTGCCAAGCCGGATACCTGTCCCTAGATATCCCTCCTGCTGGTCCCTGGGATCCCTAGATAGGTTCCGCAGCTACGCGCCAAGCCGGATATCTGTCCCTAGATATCCCTCCTGCTGGTCCCTGGGGTCCCTAGATAGATTCCGCACCTATGTGCCAAGCCGGATACCTGTCCCTAGATTTCCCTACTGCTGGTCCCTGGGGTCCCTAGATAGGTTCCACACCTATGTGCCAAGCCAGATACTGACCCTAGGTATCCTTAGTGCTTTACCTTAAATAGGGAACGGGTGGGATGAGCTCTTCATCAACCCCACTAAATATTAGAGAAGACACAAGGAGGACACACGGGGGGAAAAGCATGAACTACTTATCATTAGACAACTCAGATAGAAGTTCAGCAACGATACCACAGAGGAGTACAAGCCACCTACTTGCAACCAAGGCTTAGCGGAAATGAAAATATCACCAGCACCAATCCAAAGGAAGGAAGGTGCATATAAACACCAAGGGAATACTGATGATCAGCAGCTGGATTGGAAGTCGAGCTTGTGCTGGGTCCAAAAGGGAGAGAGATGAAATCAGCAGGAAAGCCTATACCAATGAATACTGACAGCAGGAACAATGAAAAGTGAGCAGCCAAACGCTGTGACCTTCTATGGCCAGAAACCACATGATTGTTTGTCACCCGTGAGACGTCTGTGACACGCAGTCAGTGCACTAAAGAGATTGAAATGGGTATAATTCAGTTCTAGGAGACTTCAGAAGTTACATACATCATGTTTGGGCAATTGGACTATTTGCTATTTGCAACATATCAATTTACCACAAATCAAATTTTGGGGAAAAAAATTACAAATTTGAATTTCAAATGATTCGCTCATTTCTAAAAGAAACATAAAGCATAAACATCTCCCAAGAGTATTTTTTATCTTAATGCTGGTTATAATGTGGCACTCTTCTTCTAATATGTATGACCAAGACATTATGGACTGTAGCCATGTCCTTAAAACTATGTCCTTCCTTATGTGGATAGTGTGATTACAGTTCTCAGATAAAAAAAAAAAATGCTTAAAAATTTTGAAACATAATTATATATATATATATATATGTGCTTCAGAGACAAAAAATGATGACATTTCACAACATCAAAACTCTACAGTGGAAGATTGAGGTTGACATGTTACCAAATATGTATCTACATGTGGCCACCCGGTGGTCGTGACGTGACCTGCAGCTTGTCAAGGACTTTGTAAGGATGTAACAAAATTGTGTTGAATTTGTACAGTCAGAAATTGGAATCCTAATAAAATTTGTGGAATTTATGGGTGTAAACATCTGTATATAGAAGAGGTCAGCAACTTGCAGCCATCCACAGATACACTGACGGATGCCCCTAAAACTAACAAGTAGAGATGAGAAAAATGGTCCATAAAGAATCAAATTCTTCCTAAATTTTTGAAAAATGTTTGATTTTACAAAAGAAAAAAATATTGGGATTTGAATTGGACAAATCCAGCAGAATGGTGGCCACCGTGCCCCTATTTTGCTGAATTCTTTACAATTCCCTATATTATAGGGCTCTTACCTGTATTATGCTGCCATCATGGCGTCACAGTGATTATGGAGAAAGCAGGGGACAGGGGCTCCAAGACTGGCCCTCAGGCAAGGGGACCCTAGCTATTTCTGATCTCAGAGTTACCTCTGAAGGTGAGGATGTCTGAGCCGCCTTCCTAGCCCTGCACTTGACCAGCCTGATCTTATACCCCTTCAGATCAAAGTATTGTAGTGCGCCTGTGCAGGACCTCAATGCCGGCGCATGTGTATGACGTAGATGCGTCATGCACTGCGGCTTCAGAATAAGGAAGACCAAGATGGCCGAAAGGGAAGGCGCTGGTCCCGGAGAATGGCGCCACCCATCTGACTATTGTGCACCAGAGCAACCTTCTAGGTGAATATTATAAAGTGTTTTTTATGTTATACCAAGCGGCCTGGGCTCTTATATACAGCATGTTAGAATGTTATATATAAAAGCCCAGTGGTGGTGGCCGCAGCTTATAGGGCAAAAAACTAGTGACAGGTTCCCTTTAAGACAATAAAAGCTTAAGAGGAAAATAAGAGCAGGGAGGAGACTACAAAAAAATGGCAGAACTCCACAATAATACCAAACACAAAACAATACAATCACCAGCAGGACTGGGACACAATAGCACACAGACCAATGCAGCAATAAACTATAGTCAGCATGGGAAGAAAGATTCCACCAGCTTAAAAAGGCAGGGAGCAAATGTAGGATTTAAACAATATGTAATCACAGAATAACAAGCAGGCTAACAGAGGTTAACCCTTGCTAGCCTGATAATGAATGAGCCAACAGCTGGTCAACGCCAGTACCTTCCTGTGTAGCTCAGAAGCACCAGAAAAACCATAGGGTGAAGTATCAGGATCGGTAATGTGAACAGCACCTGATGCCATTATGACAATCGTTAAGTTTTATGCAAAAGTCCTAGTGACAAATGGCGAATTCAACTCCCCTGGCACTTGGGCCAATGGGTGATCTCATATGGTCTTGGTCATGATGGTCACATGGGTTGTCACATATCACAATGGTTGTCGCCCTACCACATGATTGACAGTATGCCACCTGTGATGGGGTCCTTCTCCCATATCACACAATCAACAGAGCGAGAGGTGGCGGTACAATCCAAAGAGCATTAATTCCAAGCAAATCAAATGATCCACAAGATAATCCACCACACAGAGGGTAAAATGAGTCCAGAAATATGTATATAATCCAAGAAGCGATAAATGTCCAGGTCTCTGTGGGGAGCCACAGCTTTTCCCTCAGAGGTTCAATCTTCTTCCTTCTCTCTTCAAGTTCTCAAACAGACTGACAAATCCCCCAGGTAAGCAGAGAGTTTACAGTAGGTGGATTCCCCCAGACTTAGGGCCAGGAACACTACAGGGGGTGATTACTTACAGACAATACAATGTACACACAAGCAATACAAATAATGGACAGTGAACCACGCCTAAACATTAACCCACACAAAATGGTACATGACCCACAATATCCCACCATCACACCGCCAATTACCGGCTCCCGTGCTGTGGAGAGATAGGAGAACTGAAGACCGGTGTGGCGGACAGGAGAATCGCAACATTGGTGGAGGAGGCCACTTATGGCAGGTGGAGACCTAGAACAGGTGACTATAATGTATTTTATCTTTTTTTTTACCTCCCTAAAGCAAAATAACAACAATTCGGACACTTTTGGTTCCAAAATAATTTATTCGGATCAAATCAAATCTACCAGCCAGTTGTAAATGAAATTAGAAAGTCTTGGTCATCTCTACTCACAATGTTTACCGTAATTTTATGAAGACGGCAGAATTGACCTTGTACGTCATTGTCTTATTCTTCTTGATACGCTTCGATACATTGTATTAGAGGTGGCATTAATTAGGGAGCACTACACGAAGGGGGTGCATTGAGGGTGCGCCGTGGATTTCCACTCTTCAATCCGTCCCTCACTATATTCCAGCCGTGTAAGATTAAGGTTCTGTCATTTCCATTGTAACCGGGAATTAAGCTTATCCTCCTTTAAATTGAGTTATTCTTGAGGAGCCACAGACACGCTTTAGTGGAAAATCTCTGTCACAGTCGGTGTCACCTCTCTTGTATCATTTCCCTAAATTCAATCATCCTCTCACTAAAAGATTCCTTCACTAATGTATCTTGCATGTGACAAATGGCACGCACGTTCCTGTACCGCTCCGCTCTACATCATACTACCGTACTGTATGTATCTCCAGGGTGTTTGCTATGTAGCCTTGTCAAATTAACCGATGCAGTACTGTGATCCCGGCACCTAGAAAAGGCTCCGCTTCTGAAACTTCAGGAGCAGAGGAATACCGTGCTGTAGGTAGGGGCTCTCGCTCCCTCCAGATTTCCTATTACGGAGTCATATATTCTTAGTAACAAAGACAGCGGAAGCTGAAATGGTGAATCGGGAATCATTTCTTCAGCTTGTATTGTGTGCATGGCTCTGCTATTGCAAAAGTAGAAAGTGCAATGCCAGAAGAGCGAGATTTCTAAGAGTCTGGTTACACAGACCGCCAATCTACATGCTTTGACTGATCGTCGGTCATTTAAATTCCAAACAAATAATTGTCACGGGGTACTTAATGACAGGACAGGAGTCCCTAGGCTGACCCTCAGACTTAAGATCCTGCGCTTTCCCTTATCTCAGAGGTAGGCTTGATAGTAGCCAGGTCCGAACCTCCAGCATGACCCTAACTCCTGTCCGAACCCTGATCTTACTCCTCCTCTCCCATACACTTGGGAAGGGCCAGAAAACACAAAGACAAAACCTCACAAAAACACACAGACAAGAGAGAACGGAAACTCGTACACACAGCACAAGAGAGACACTATGTGTACTGGGGAACAACAAAAAAGGGGAGGAAGTAACACACAACGGGGGATCGTTCACATCACACAGAAGCGCAACATGGATCACCATTAACAGGATAACCACCAAGACCAGGATCGCTAAAGCTTATGCTGAAGCTATCATCAGCACATACAGGAAAAAAGCCATGCTTTAAATAAGGCAGGAGACAGCTGCATGTGGCAATTAGCAACCTGAGCTCTTTCGTCCTTCTTACAAGTCTGCAGGATTTAACTCTTGCAGAGCTAAAGACGAGAGAACCTGAATCAGCCGACGCCCGGCTCAGGCTGAACAATCCAGAAGCCTCAGGTTGCTTATCAGACTCTGTAGTGTGAACAGAGTCTGACACTGCCATGTCACCAAGTGCATGCAGAGCCGAACATCACATGACAATAATGTACACTAACAATATATACTAGATCAGGTGCGGACAAACCATTGATTGGTGCAACCCGAGTAGCCGCACAGGGATACAAGAGGTAAGGTGGCCACATCCAGCTCCAAAGCATGTGGAATTGTGCAATAGCCCTCTTCTGTGTCCGCCAGTGCACCATTGTTCTCGGCAGGGCAGGTTCTGTTTACACATGACAATTTACCTCCAAGAATGATCTTTTATGCTCCAAAAGATCATTTCAGCCAATGAGCGAACATTTTGCTAGTCCATCGGATGATTGGCAGCCTGTTGGCACGCCAAGATAATCATGAAACGAGCGTTCTCTCAATGCTCATTCACTATTATCTTGCAGTGTAAATGCCCCTTCAAGTTTTGCTCCTTTCTATTTCCTACTCTGATCTTATTTTTTACTTAGCCCTTTAGAGTTCTATTGTTTTCTAACGTTAGGTGACACAATGTATTTTTCAAAAAGACTGACGGCACTCACCAAACTGAAGTGTGAACAGGTGCATAACCGAACAGGACATAAAATACAAAAAAAAATGCTTTGAAAATCAATAAAGGTCCATGGAGCCTCTGTTAGGAGTCTCGACAGAAAATAGCCAGATATCCCTCAAGTAAGGACCTAGCCAAGGAGTGGCTCTTTTTAGGAGACCACCATAACCACCATATTAAGTGGCCCTTTTAGTCAATATCCAACTCTTTGACGAGTTTAAAGATATGACAAGGGAAATGCCAAGGCCAGGTATCCATCCACAGACAGCTGTTTCGGGGTATTGCCCCTCATCAGTGTGGAGTAGGATTCTGGTCAGGTGGGAGCAATGCCTAGTAGACCAGCAAGACAAAACAATCACTGATCTCGGGGAGACCAGCCAGAGAAAACACTGCCGGCAGCCGAGGGCGCTCAACACAGTGAAACCCTAGGTGCATTGCCCCCTGGGAAGTAAGCAAATCAAAAGAGGTCCATGGAGCCTCTGTTAGGAGTCTCGACACAAAAAATAGCCAGATATCCCTCCGGGAAGGACCTAGCCACTTAAAGGCCACTTAATATGTGGTTATGGTGGTCTCATGAAAAAGAGACACTACTTGGCTAGGTCCTTCCCGGAGGGATATCTGGCTATTTTTTGTGTCGAGACTCCAAACAAAGGCTCCACGGACCTTTATTGATTTGCATACTTCCCAGGGGGCAATGCATTTCACTGTGTTGAGCGCCTTTGCTGGCTGCCGGCAGTGTTTTCTCTGGCTGGTCTCCCCGAAATCAGTGATTGTTTTGTCTTGCAAAAAAAATACTTTAAAATTTTTCCTATAACTGGAAGACGAACACTGCCGGAAGGAATAAAGTTAATTTCCTCCCGGCAGCTGGTCACTATATGCTGAACAGTGACTTGTGCCGACACCATCCTTATAACTGGAAGCCAAACACTGCCAAAAGGAATAAAGTTCATTTCTGCCTGGTAGCCGGTCACTATATACTGAGCGGTTACTTAATGTGTGCCATCACCATCCCCATTTATCCTGAGGAAGCTGCCTTTAGGGTGGTGACACGCGTTGGGGGGGTTTAGGTTCCTTCCTTATTATGGTCATTTGACCTTGTACCTGCGACTTGCTTTTTGTGGATACCTCTATGTTTGATTTCTAATGGGTATGGCATTTATGGTTCTTTGATACATCGGTTAATGATCCTTAGTCCCCCGTACTGACTGACAGCAAGGTCTTATGCTGAGCCAGCTGTCAATCAGTTTGGGAGGTGCGGTTACCACTGCCGCTTACTATATACTGAGCGGTAACTTAAAGGGAAGGTGCCAGCAAGAATTTTTTTTTCAGTAACTGAAAAAATGTAAAGTATTAATCTTTCAATGTTTTCTTTAAATATTATCATTTGTTTTTAATGGAGCAAAATATGAAAAAACAATTGAAAAAGTTTGATATGTTCCACTTTTAAACACTAGGGGAGCAGAGGCTGAAAGTCTAGTGTACAACTAGCTCACATTACAACTGCAGTAAAAGTGGGTGGAATCTGCTCTCATGACTGTGATATCACGCCTCCTCCTCCTCCTCCTCCCCTTCTAGGTGTTTGTAAAAGGATAAGGGAGCATCAAGTTTAGGATCACAGTGCCGAACCATATTGTTGGTGACTGTAAAGTGATACTGAACTGTGGAAAGTGTCACCGAGGATTGCTGGCATAGTGCTCCACTGTATAATTTGCCCCACTGAATACTGTGCCACATATATTCTGCCACCATATTATTGCTCCCCATATTACTGTGCCCCCATATACTGTGCCCCCATATCCCTGTGCCGGTGCCATCCCAATAACTGGAAACTGAATGCTGCCAGGAGGAATCAAGTTAATTTCCTCCCGGCAGCGGGTCTCTAAGTGTCGGCACTAGGCAGGTTCCCGAATGATATTAACCTGGATATTACCCCATATCTGCAGGTTAGGAGCTTTTACAGGATCCTTTTAAAGGGTGAAAGTGAAGGAACGTCTTAGGGGTACTTTGTACACTACGATATCGCAAGCCGATGCTTGCGATGCCGAGTGCGATAGTCCCTGCCCCGTCGCACATATGATATTGTGTTATAGCTGCCGTAGCGAACATTATCGCTACGGCAGCTTCACACGGACTTACCTGCCCTGCGACGTCGCTCTGGCTGGCGAACTGCCTCCTTACTAAGGGGGCGGGTCGTGCGGCATCACAGCGACGTCACACGGCAGGCGGCCAATAGGAGCGGAGGGGCGGAGATGAGCGGGACGTAAACATCCTGCCCACCTCCTTCCTTCCGCATAGCCGGCGTGAGCCGCGGGACGCAGGTAAGAGATGTTCCTCGCTCCTGTGGCTTCACACACAGCGATGTGTGCTGCCGCAGAAATGAGGAACAACATCATAACATCGGTCCTTCCGAAATTATGGAAATGACCGACGCTACACCGATGATACGATTTCGACACTTTGGCGCTCGTTAATCGTATCAAAAGCGATTTACACACTCCGATATCGACAGTGGCGCCGGATGTGCGTCACTTTCGATTTGACCCCACCGACATCGCAGCTGCAATGTTGTAGTGTGCAAAGTACCCCTCAGACTTTACTAAGCCTCAGTGTGGAAGTCTGTTGCTAAATGTATTGTCACAAGTCCAGACCAAGAGGTCTTCTTCACACTCATTTGAGATCCAAGATGTTTTTCTATTCACCAGATCATAGCCATGTTTCACAATTTATTTTCTATTCTATCTAAGGCAAGCCTTAGTTATTTCAGCTTAACAAATCCACGTTCTCCCCTTCATCATCTGACTTTAAAAATAAAATCAGAAAATCATCAATAAACCTCCATAAAATGTATTGTCATCTCGTACGAGAATAAAACCATCGCATGGAATACACTGTGAATTAATGCGGCCCATCTGTTTTATCTGCTGATTCTTAACTGCCGCACAGTACAGTAAGTATAATTATGCCAAGGAATGATGCCAATTAGCCCCAAACATGGCACCGTGCCTAAACAAATCCCTCCACTGCCTACTTTTGTTTCACTTTACTTGTTATTAAAGTTCTTTGTCAATCTGCCTGAGGGACTATAAAAAGTAATGCCATGAAAAGAAACTGAGATTTCAGCGCTTAGTCACGTTGTATCCATTTGCATTGAATGTGGCAAATATGAATAAAAGACATGAATGTTTCATTGTTCGTATCAACTTGGAAACTTTCTGATCAGTAAGTAACACATGACTGACACAGTATAAGTACCAATTCTGCAATAAAAGTCAAGTTGAAACCCCCTCCCTCTTTTGTCCGAGTTTAAGTTTTGTTTTGCTATTTTAAACCTTAAAAAAGAATCAAAAACTAAAATTAGCTTAATTTTTAGAAAAATGACCCTCTTTTTGTGAATTGTAGGAATTTAATCCATTCTAGCTATATGCTTGTTTGAAATGAAAATCTGTAACTGGCATCAGATGGTAAGACAGGTGACTATTTATAGGGAAGGAGAATGATCAAATAAGAGCTGTACCTGAGATGAAGGCTACAAAGGACAGCCACATAGAAAAGAGTCATTAAGCCCTAATATAAAATAATAAAATATGTCTTATATTCTAGGTTCTTCAAAGTAGCCACCTTTTGCTTTGATTACTGCTTTGCACACTCTTGGCATTCTCTTGATGAGCTTCAAGAGGTAGTCACCGGAAATGGTCTTCCAACAGTCTTGAAGGAGTTCCCAGAGATGCTTAGCACTTGTCCCTTTTGCCTTCACTCCGCGGTCCAGCTCACCCCAAACCTTCTCGATTGGGTTCAGGTCTGGTGACTGTGGAGGCCAGGTCATCGGGCATAGCACCCCATCACTCTCCTTCTTAGTCAAATAGCCCTTACACAGCCTGGAGTTGTGTTTAAGGTCATTGTCAGGTTGAAAAATAAATGATGGTCCAACTAAATGCAAACCGCATGGAATAGCATGCCGCTGCAAGATGCTGTGGTAGCCATGCTGGTTCAGTATGCCTTCAATTTTGAATAAATCCCCAACAGTATCACCAGCAAAGCACCCCCACATCATCACACCTCCTCCTCCATGCTTCACGGTGGGAACCAGCCATGTAGAGTCCATCCATTCACCTTTTCTGCATCACACAAAGATGCGGTGGTTGGATCGAAAGATCTCAAATTTGAACTCCTCAGACCAAAGCACAGATTTCCACTGGTCTAATGTCCATTCATTGTGTTCTTTATCCCAAACAAGTCTCTTCTGCTTGTTGCCTGTCCTTAGCAGTGGTTTCTGAGTAGCTATTTTACTATGAAGGCTGCTGCACAAAGTCTCCTCTTAACAGTTGTTCTAGTGATGTGTCTGCTGCTAGAACTCTGTGTGGCATTGACCTAGTCTCTAATCTGAGCTGCTGTTAACCTGCGATTTCTGAGGCTGGTGACACGGATAAACTTATCCTCCGCAGCAGAGTGACTCTTGGTCTTCCTTTCCTGGGGCGGTCCGCATGTGAGCCAGTTTCTTTGTAGTGTTTGGTGGTTTTTGACATTGAACTTGGGGACACTTTCAAAGTTTCCCCAATTTGTCGGACTGACTGACCTTCATTTCTTAAAGTAATGATGGCCACTCGTTTTTCTTTACTTAGCTGCTTTTTTCTTGCCATAATACAAATTCTAACAGTCTATTCAGTAGGACTATCAGCTGTGTATCCACCAGACGCCTGCACAACACAACTGATGGTCCCAACCCCATTTATAAGGCAAGAAATCCCATTTATTAAACCTGACAGGGCACACCTGTGAAGTGAAGACCATTTCCGGTGACTACCTCTTGAAGCTCATCAAGAGAATGCCAAGAGTGTGCAAAGCAGTAATCAAAGCAAAAGGTGGCTACTGTGAAGAACCTAGAATATAAGACATATTTTCAGTTGTTTCACACTTTTTTGTTAAGTATTTCATTCCACATGTGTTAATTCATAGTTTTGATGCCTTCAATGTGAATCTACAATTTTCAGTCATGAAAATAAAGAAAACTCTTTGAAAGTTTGAAGAAGGCGTCTCCAAACTTTAGGTCTGTACTGTGTATATATATATATATACTAGCTGTACTACTTCGCCCGGGTTAATAACTGTTGTTAACAAAATAGAATGTATTAACATTCCCGGGATAGAATGTATAAATAGAATTTATTAACCCCCAGGATAGTAACTGTCTCTCTGTTTCTCTCCCATTCTCTGTCTGTCTCGCCCTCTGTATATATCTCTCTGTCTCTCTCTATCTCTTTGTCTCTCTGTCTCTTTCCCTGTCTGTCTCTGACTGTCTCTGTCTCTTTCTCCGTCTGTCTCAATCTCTTTCCCTGTCTGTCTATCTATCTCTTTCCCTGTCTATCTATCTCTGTCACTTACCCTGTCTGTCTCTTTCCCTGTCTGTCTCTATCCCTGTCTGTCTCTTTCCCTGTCTGTCTCTTTCCTTCTGTCTCTTTCCCTGTGTCTGTCTCTTTGTCTGTCTCTTTACCTGTCTTTGTCTGGCTCTTACCCTGTCTGTCTCTTTCCCTTTCTTTCCCTGTCTGTCTGTTTCCATGTGTCTTTCTCTGTCTCTTTGTCTGTGTGTCTGTCTCTTTACCTGTCTTTGTCTGTCTCTTACCCTGTCTGTCTCTTTCCCTTTATTTCCCTGTCTATCTGTTTCCCTGTGTCTGTCTCTTTCTCTTTGTCTGTGTCTGTCTCTTTCCCTGTCAGTCTGTCTCTTTGTCTGTGCCTGTCTCTTTGTGTCTGTCTCTTACCCTGTCTATGTCTGTTCTGTTTCTTACCCTGTCTGTGTCTGCCTCTTTCCCTGTCTGTGTCTGTCTCTTTCCCTGGCTGCATTGTGACACGCCAACATTCCATATAAGGGCGTGGCTGCGCATTCTTCTGAAGTTCTGGCTGCACTGTGGCTCCCAGACATACACACACACACATATACATACATACACACACACATTCAGCTTTATATATTAGATATATATATATATATAGACTTCGTTGTCTTTATATATATATATATATATATATATATATATATGTATATATATATATATATATATATATATATATAAAAAGACAACAAAGCCTCTCTTGCCTTTTCCATCTCAAATATATATATATATCTATATACCACCCAAATTATTCTAAAGCACCATCACTATAATAAAATTATTGAAATCCACTTTAAACATGGAACAGCTTTAACTAAAGATATTCTTTTGTGTATCCCTATAGCAGCTTTTATCTCCAAACACAAATAATCAGATGTTGCGTTCTATCCTCCGGGCTGAATGTTAGCACCACCGCTCTTGTTTCTATAAGTGCCTGTGTGTTATCCTTGTTATGGCGGGATTGCATTTCATATCCTTTATGCAGCGGTGGAAATAGTATTTGTGTACAGAATTCAGGTTTTATCATTTTGATAGTTATACCTCGCAGATACTCCACTGAAGAGACCTGTTATTTCTGTGTCTCTTTGTTGGTTGAAAGCAGAAGTATCTTTATAGTGAGAAGAGGAGATGTAATATTCTATATTACGGGGTAGAGCAATTACTTTTAAAGTATTTTTTTATCTGCTTAAAGGGCAACTACACTTTTATTTTTTTTTCGTGTATCAATAGCATAAGCAAAGATTAGAGAACATAGATACGTATCTTACAAAGTCACTTTTTCTTTCTTCAACTAGTCATAAAAAAGGTTGAAGAGTGGAAAGGAGCAAATAGGGTCTTATCCGGTGGTGCAAGAGAGGAAATAAGTAAATGGTTTGCTCACCAGGTGACAATAGCACATATAATGCAGGGCTGCAGATCCAAAGGAGAAGTGTCAGGAGAAAATGAGAGGTATGTGAGTCTTTTTTTGTAATAAGGATGTGTCATAGGTGACAGACAGTCCTGTGGTGTCTGGCAATAAAAGTCACAGTGTTGGGCTGCACAAACTGCTCCCTGACCTTCTATTATTCCTGCTTAGTTTTCATCTCTTTCCCTTTAGGACCCTGCAGATTTCCTCAGCCTTTCAGTGGCTGTTCATCAGTACTTCCCTTGTCTTTAAATACCTTCCCTTCCTATTACTCGGTGCTGGTGATACTTCATATATCTTTATCAAGTTTCAGTGCAAGCAGGCGGCTTGCATACATCAGGAGAATCTTTGTGGTTGTTGCAGTTTCTGTCCCTGAGTCAACTGGAGATAAGTTGTTTGTTGTTTTTAATTGTTTGTTATCCCTGTGTGTCCTTTAGTGCCTAATGGGGTTGACAAAGAGCTCATCCCATCCACTCTCTACCTAGGGCAAAGGTTAGGGTCAGCCAGGGCCAGGTACCCAGCTCGGCGCATAGGTACAAAACCTATCTAGGGTGGTGAGGGACCCCAGGGCCCAGCAATAGGGATATCGAGGGTCAGGTATCCTGCTCGGCGCATAGGTGCGGAACCTATCTAGGGTGGTGAGGGACCTCAGGGCCCAGCACTAGGGATATCTATCATCAGGTATCCTGCTCGGCGCATAGGTGCGGAACCTATCTAGGGTCGTGAGGGACCCCAGGAACCAGCACTAGGGATATCTAGGGTCAGGTACCCAGCTCGGCGCATAGGTGCGGAACCTATCTAAGGTGGTGAGGGACCTCAGGAACCAGTGGTAGGCTTGCTCAGGAGTCACCATCTCCTCCTTCCCTAGACATAGGGTTTCCCTTCCTTTTCGCTGTTCGCCTGGTACATCTCTGTATCTAGTATGACAGGATGAATCCACGGCCAAAAGAGTTAATAGAAGATAGTCATGGATTCATCCTTATTACATCAGAAGGGCCATATACCACTCATTTTCTCCTTCGCCTAATCATAGACACTCCAAAACTGCTCGAATCTGTTTATAGATCTGTCTGCAGTAAGGGATAAAATTACTGGTGATGCCGATAGAGGGCAAAAAAAATCAGGATGGGGACAGAGGCAAACATAGAAAAAGAAACTGCTGCAGTTTCTGGTGTCTGGAGCCCGTAAAGGGGTAAAATGACTAAAACTATTTTTAAGCAATGGTGGTACTCTGGGGAATATTTCATGACTTGCCAACATTAGCAATGCATCATAATGACGTTCAAACTTCAATGCATACACAATAATGGCGGAATATAATCGGATGTTCGGAATTCAGGAATTTCAAAAATACATAAACAGCCACAAATGGATATTTTAAGGAAAAAACAGAAAAAATATACTAAGTGGATATGTGAAATATTCATGATGTGTGATAATGGCCGCATGTCTACACGTGTAGATATGACTTATTTATTTGGTACCAGTTCCTCTCCGGATCTGAGTAGAGTTTCCTTAGTAGCCCCAGGCATTAAGATTTCCGGATGACGTCCGCTCTGTCTTTTTATAGACCGCGCACCTCCGATAGGAAGAATTCCATCCTGTTTCATTTGATTTCCTCCAGTTTCTCACCATAAATTGCGCGCTTCTTATTTTTCTCACACCAGTTATTGTTCACACAACTCAGTAGCACTTGCCAAGCCGCGGCGCGTAGTGATAACGCATTCTATTCTCAGATCCTAAGCATGAAGGAATCTTAGCGTGAAAAATAGTTGACGCCATACAGTATCTTATGGTTGAAGAGAAGTTGAGAAGATAACACAAAGAAGAAAAGTACGAGCGGTCCACAATGTACCTTTTTTTTTCCCATACACAAAATTCAGTTAAATGGATCCTACTGCATGGTTGGTATATAGGTTTGTAGGAAAATGTTAAAAGCCTTCTGGGTATGGGTACCTGTGACGCCCTGGCAAAACCAGGTAGTCACAGATGACTGTACCCCCCACCAAGGGTACAGGAATTGCCTCCTCCTTGGGAATGAACACCACACATCCCACACATAGGAACACCAGCCACAAATCCTAGTCGCCCCCCCATGTCATCCAGGACACACCAGTGGGCGGGACCAGGCAGATGGGAACGCCCACCTAGGGGTCTAGAGTTGACAAGGGAAGGGAACCAGTGAGTCTAAGTGAGTCTAATGCGGGCTTCACACTGTACGATCTATTGTGTGATTGCCCGAGCGATCGTACCCGCCCCCATCGTTTGTGCGTCACGGGCAATTAGTTGCCCGTGGCGCACAAAGTCGTTAAACTCCCGTGACACGTACTTACCTGCTGAGCGACGTCGCTGTGGGCGGCGAACATCCTCTTCCTGAAGGGGGAGGGACGTTTGGCATCACAGCGACATCACACAGCGGCCGGCCAATAGAGGCGGAGGGGCGGACATGAGCGGGACGTAAACATCCCGCCCACCTCCTTCCTTCCGCATTGCCGGCGGGTGCCACGGGACGCAGGCAAGCTGCAGTTCATCGTTCCCGGGGTGTCACACGGAGCGATGTGTGCTGCCCCGGGTACGATGAACAACCGGTGCCATTAAAAATAAACAATTTTTTAAAAATAAGCGACGAGTACACGACTCATGATTTGTGAGCGATTCTGTGTCGCTCGGAGGTGTCACAAGAAACGACGTCGCAAGCAATGCCGGATGTGCGTCACGAAAACCGTGACCCCGATGATGCATCGCACGATAACTCGTCTCGTGTGACGCCCGCATAAGTCTGATTCTGTGGAGTGGAGTGAGCACTCGGTGAAAGGAGCTGAAGTGCAGTGTGGTCAGGGTTGGAGCCCTTGGACCACGGGAGGACCGACTTGGTGGTAGATGGTATTGTAGGGCCACAGGCGACGGAGATCTGGTCGCGGTAGACCTGAAGTGGACAGGGGCAGAATCTGGTCCGGAGGCCGTGCAAAGGCGGGGTACCTGGACCCTATGACGAGGCAAGCTTCAAACCTGTTGTTAATTGACCAGCAGGACAAGGTACCAGGCATTGTTTCCGAGAAGAGAAGCCCAGATAGAGCAGACCGGCAGCCCAATGCGGGGGATAGGGTGTCTGCCAAGAACCCATTGAGATCCCACGGGTATCTGTGGGCGACGGCTCCCTCTGCATACAAAGCTGCAGGGGAGCGGATTTCTCCCGTTCCAAGTGGGTTTAATCTACACACAGCAAGACACAAGTGCAGGAGGAAGGACCCATGCCTTACCAACCCGTGTGCGGGACCTGCGCACCCCTCCAGAGGCAACCGGCATCCGGCTTTAGTTTACAATACGGACTCTGTGTGACTTCCTCCTAAGTGTGAGTACACCGGTGTTATCCGGTCCAACCTGCCGACGGCGCCTCAGCACTGCTTGCTCCCTACCTACACCTGGGCCCTAGGACTACACCTCCCCTACCCGTGGAGGGGATACCACCTTGATGCCCCCCACACTATCGGTCCCGTACGCCGGCCCCGAGAGGCAGCAGCGGTGTCACCATCCCGCAACCCACGGGTGGCGTCACAGACAATCTCCTCTGTAAATAACCCCCCTCTTTCACTATGTGCGTGGACAGGCGGTTGCACGAGCCCTGGGTCCGGTCAGCACTCGAGCCCTGGACATGATCCCGGACCCGAGCGCAACTCGAGCAGCCCTGGTTGCCGCAGTGGAGGCAGCACCCTTCTGTGGCATACCTAAATAGTAGAGATGGTTATATCGATTAAAAAGTTACAAAAACATTTTTTTTTTACGAAAATTCAACTTTCTTTTTTAATGGGGCAGGTTCCCTTTAAATGGAATGTTGAAGATTTTTGAAAAGTGGGTAGAATGCAGGAAGCAGGAAATGAATTAACCCCTTCTTGCACATGTTGGGAGCATGCTTAGAAGCTGATACGGGTGATTGGGTGTTGTACCGCAGCGATCAGAGCTAGTTTCAATAAATTCTGTTTAACCCCTTAATGTCATATTGCTACAGTGACCTTTATGGCATTATAGAGAAAGGGTGCACAGGTGTATCTCGGGTGACAGACAGTCATGTGGTGTCCGGCAATAGAAAGTCAAAGCGTTTAGATACACAAACTGCTACCTGACTTTCTATCATTCCTGCTTGATGTACTTGGTATCCTATCTATCTCTTCTGCTTTATTTTCTCCATTCCCTTTAGGACCCTGCGGAGGTCCTCGCTCTTTCAGCTGCTTTTCATCAGCACTTCCTTAGTGTTTTTATATACCCTCATTTTCTCTTAGTCAATGATCAGTGCTACAAATAAGTGCTCTACCCTCTTCAATGCAAGCAGTCGGCTCACATTCTTCTGGTAACCTGGTTGTTGTTTGCAGTTTCTCTCCCTGAGATATCTTGAGATATGTTGTTGTTTCCTACCCTTGTCTGTTATCCCTCTGAATCCTTCTGGGCTCAGTGGGGTTGATGAAAAGCTCATCTTATCTGTTCCCTATCTAGGGCCCAGATACAGGATCAGCCCTAGGGTCAGTATCCTGCTCGGCGCATAGGTGTGAAACCTATCTAGAGTGGTGAGGGATCCCAGGGACTAGCAGCAGGATTGGTCACGGGTCACCATCTCCCCCTTCCCTAGACACTGTGTTTCCCTTTCGCCGTAAGCTAGGTACTTCTCTGTACCTAGAGAGACAAAGGGGTCCATCATTTTACATATTGCCAGGGGTCCACTAAAAGCCACCTGTCACAATTCCTCTGTGCAGAGCATCTTACACACTAGATGATCTGCTGTGTTCTCCTGGGCTTGATTGACAGTGCAGAATTCCATGCTAGTTCTGGGCGGTGCTGATTACTCAGGTATTCCATCTTCTGAGTAATTGCTCTGTTTCTTTACTGGGCATGCGTCTCCACAACCTTGCCAGTTGTACATTCTGGTTCTCTTGTTGTGCTGTTGGTCTATGCTCTGATTTTTGTTTTATGACCCTGGACTGTTGTTTGACTACTATCTGCCTGCTCACTGTTCCTGTCGTGATCTCCTGGCTTTTGACCTCAGACCGTTACCTGACCACGTCTCAGTTTTCTCCCTGAATCCATTATGTGCTTTCCCGTAAGATCGTGACTTGACTATGCCTTTGCGTACTCCCTGTGTCCATAAGTGTCCTCCTGTTACCAGACCCCAGCTTGCCTGACTACTCTACCCATAAGTAGTGACTAGCATCATACCCCCTATGTCTACCATGATGGTACTTGGCTTATGGTTAGGTTTCGTAGGAGACTGTTAATTTTACCATAGACTGCAATGCTAAAGTTTACAAAGACTGGTAGGACTATCAAAGCAAGGACCAAAATATTCCAATGCATACCCTATTGTATGCCTATTAAAAAAAAAAAAAAAAAAAAATATATATATATAGATATATATATATAAAATATATAAAGCTGAATGTGTGTATGTATGTGTGTGTATGTATGTGTGTGTGTGTGTCCGGGATTGGCATCTGCACCGTCGCAGCTACAGCCACAAAATTTTGCACACTCACACGTCTGGACCCCGAGAGCATCATAGGCTATGTTTTAAGGGGAAATTGTAACCCCGCGCTTTACAGTTATTCCCCAAAAAACCTGCCTCCATTAAAGCGAATGGAGCTGGGAGCCACAGTGCAGCCAGAACTTCAGAAGAATGCGCAGCCACGCCCTTATATGGAATGTTGGCATGTCACAATGCAGCCAGGGAAAGAGACAGACACAGACAGGATAAGAGTCAGACACAAAGAGACAGACACAGACAAAGAGACAGACTGACAGGAAAAGAGACAGACACAGACAAAGAGACAAAGACAGACACAGGGAAACAGACAGACAGGGAAAGAAAGGGAAAGAGACAGACAGGGTAAGAGACAGACAAAGACAGGTAAAGAGACAGACAAAGAGACAGACACAGGGAAAGAGACAGAGGGAAAGAGATAGACAGGGAAAGAGAGGGAAAGAGACAGACAGGGAAAGGGAGGGAAAGAGACAGACAGGGAGAGTGACAGACAGGGAAAGTGACAGACAGGGAAAGAGATAGACAGACAGACAGGGAAAGAGATTGAGACAGACGGAGAAAGAGACAGAGACAGACAGGGAAAGAGACAGACAGAGAATGGGAGAAAAACAGAAAGACAGCTACTATCCCGGGCGTTAATACATTCTAATTATACAGTCTATTTTGTTAACAACAGTTATTAACCCGGGCGAAGCCGGGTAGTACAGCTAGCATATATATATATATATATATATATATACCTTTAATTGTAAATATATAGATATACTGAGAACTATATCTAAACTTCCTCAACATATGGTCTCCTCCACTTTATTATCCCTTCTGTATTCACCATGGCTATGCTCTCTCCTGACCTTGCTGCCCGTTCCCTAGTTAATCTAGCAAGCGCGACACAAATATAAAATACCAATTGTCAGTTCTGGTACTTCCACTGTATATGATTAGTATACATCTCTGTACTCAGCCTTCCTTGTTAGATGGGATGCAGGAAAAAACCTGAACTCGGGATTAATGTATGAACTCTGAGGGTCTCACTACATTAACTTTCTTCATTTTAACAAGTTGGGAGAAGAAAAACTCTTCCTAGTGTCAAAATATCCTTGTGCTGAAATTCTAGAGTCATCCGGTTTTGTTTTGCTACCAATTATAGTCTCAGTGAAACTCTAAATCCTGAAAAAGTCTTAACGTATGGATATAAAATGTATGTATGCATTAAAAGCATCTCTGAGCGTAAAATAAGTAAAACAGTAAGTGGAGATGAGCAAATCTCAAATTGGTGTTGACTGTTTGGAGATTTACTGGACCCTGCAAGTTCACACAATTTGTGATTTGATTGGTCTAAATAGGCAAAAAATATGCCCAAAAACTAGATGTAGGCATGAGCAATAGAAATGGTTTCACATATTATTATATTATTTAGTAGCTATCACATAGTATAGCACAGAAAATCAGAAAGGACTTTCATAGCCAGTATAAAAACACAGGCAGAGAATGCAGCAGCCAGTTTACAGTGAATCTGGATAGCAAGACAATGTCTCAGCTTGGCAATAAAGATAGGCAGAAAAAAACCCATAAAACAGTGAATAAACATTATACTGTATATAGTGCGCAACAAACTAACAGAAATAAGCAGTTACATTGTGTTTACACACAGCCATATATTTTAAGTTCACAATAAAATTAATAAGGCTGTGTTTGTCCTAAAGAGTTTGAAATGATTTGGATAAAGTTTGAGAAGATCTCAGAGGGTTACACAAGTCTTTTCAGTAAGCAGTAAGTATTGTTGGTATTCTGGAACTTAGAAATTATTAACTTTTCCTTTAAATTCTCATCTTGGTGGGGTCCAAAACCCAAATCCTTCACTGTTCAGCTAATAGTTGGAGCCCTGACTGTCTTAAATACCTATCACAGAGTATGTAATGACAGATCAGGGACCCCTAGGCTGGCACTCAGACTCGAGACCCTGCGCTGTCATTTATCTCAGAGGTAGACTTGATGGTAGCCAGGTCCGAGCCCCCAGCATGATTCTGACCCCTATCCAGACCCTAATCCTTTCTCCTCCTCTCCCACACCATCAGGGAGGGCCGTAAAACCCAGTAACGAAACCCCACAAAATTACACGGATAAGGGGGAATGGAAACTTGTATACACTGCACTCAAAACACACAGGAGAGACAATATGTGTACGGGGGAGCAACAAAAAAGGGAAGGAAGTGACACACAACAGGGGAACGTTCACACCACTCAAAAGCCAACACAGGTTGACCAACAAGACCGTTATTCCTTGGAGCCAAAGTTGAAGCTATAATCGGCGCTGAGTAGTGAGATCCCGGATCTTATATAGGAAGTAGATGACTTTGATTGACAATTGGCACCCTGAGCTCCTATCAGAGTTCCCCAGATCAGCAGGAATTTACTCCTGCAGGACTAAGGAGCTGAACACATTAAACAGTCAATGCCCGACTCTGGCTGAACAACTAGGAGACCTCATGTTGCCTGTCAGGCTTTACATAGAATCATGAACATGTCCAGAAGGGAATCCAATTTTGCTTTGCATGTATGACAGCCAATCGGTGAGGACTATAATACCCTGTATAAAAGCCAAAGCAGGGAATGCAGCAGTTATTTTGTAGTGAATCTGGACAGTGAAAGGAGTAAGGATAGGGAAAAAAACCCATAAAACACTGAACAAATCATTCAGATAGTGTGTGAAAACTCAACTTTAAAGATCAATTACCATTCGTTTACTCAAAGATATATTTATTGAGGTCAATTTGACATTACTAAGGAAATGCTTAAAGAGTTTGTCCACTACCTAAACTTTGATGACCAATCCTTAGTGTAGATTATCAATGTCTGATTGACCGGGGTCTTACATCATCTGCTCTTGGTGCCGGCAGCGGCTGCGGTCGACCAGAAATGTTCAGTTCTGGAGCTATTCCATCTTTTGATAGCGGCTGTGGCCGGGTACTACACATCCGCTTCCTATTGATTCGAATAGGAGGTGGATATGCAGTGCCCGGCCTTAGCCACTATCAGAAGATGGAGCAGCTCCAGAACTGAGCATTTCCGGCCACCTGCTGCTACCAGCCGCACCGAGAACAGCTGATTGGCAGAAGCGCCAGGTGTCAGACCCCGGCTGATCAGAAACTGATGACCTCTATTAAGGATTGGTCATCAATGTTTAGGTAGTGGACAACCTCTTTAAGCTGTAAAGAAGGGAAGACGGTGGGGTGACCACTGCTCATCAAATTCATGATGAGTGACGGTGTTTGCTACCCCACAAATCTTGCTCTACCAGGGACTGGAGTAGGACATATAGAAGTGCTCCTGGTTAGTAAAAAGGCATCAGGAAAGTCTAAGGGGTACTATGCACGTTGCGACGTCGCTACTGCGATATCGTCGGGGTCAAATCAAAAGTGACGCACATCCGGCGCTGGTAACGACGGCGCAACGTGTAAATCCTAGATGCGTCGATAAACGATCGCAAAAGCGTTGTAAATTGGTGATCTGAGTAGTATCGGACATTGCCATAATGTCGCACCAATAGGAGATACGATGTTGTTCCTCGTTCCTGCGGCAGCACACATCGCTGTGTATGAAGCCGCAGGAGCTAGGAACATCTCCTACCTGCGTCCACCGCCAATGCGGAAGGAAGGAGGTGGGCGGGGTGTTTACGTCTCGCTCATCTCCGCCCCTCCGCTTCTATTGGCCGCCTGCCGTGTGACGTGACTGTGACGCCGCACAACCCGCCCCCCTTAGGAATGAGGCAGTTGCCGGCCAGAGCGACGTCACAGGGCAGGTAAGTGCGTGTGAAGCTGCCGTAGCGATAATGTTCACTACGGCAGCTATCACATGATATCGCATCTGCGACCGGGGCGGGGACTATCGCACTCGGCATCGCTAGCATCAGCTAGCGATGTCACAATGTGCAAAGTACCCCTAACTCCAGCACATACCCTCAACAAAACCGGCATGAATCGGGCCCAATTTTTTATATGTGGCCACCTGCTGGTTGTGATGAGAGTTGCGTCCCGTCAAGAGTTTTTCTAGCCTGTTGTTCTAGAAAAGGAGGGAAATGGCTAAATAACAGAAAATATGGCGATATTGTATCTAGATATAATATACCTGAGTCTTACACATTTTTTCTTGTATTTCTCCAGCAGCAGAATCCCGGATTCCACTCCAGGTGATGAGGTAATTACAGAGAAAACATGACTTTTCCGCACAATAGAACAGGCCATTCATGTACTGCAACATCTAAGTTCTCATTTCCACAAATAACACAGTAAGCAATGAGCACAATTGCTGCCTCTGAGTTTCCCAGACACCTAACACCCAAGGTTAATATTGCCTATCAGTTCAATGATGTACATTAATATTAAGCAGAGTGGTGATTTAAATGCATCCACGGTAATCACAAACCGCTGCTGCCGACTCCAGAATCCGGCAGAAATGATTCGTCTGGTGCGCCGGCTCATGAATTTGTAACCTTTGTGAATTTCCTCGGCATTAGTGTAGGCGCCTTGCAGCAATCCAAGCAATGAACACGTCTTTGCTCCTCCATTATTGGTATCTTCGACCGCATAATCCTTCATATTCCTTGAAGATGTCAATAAATGGAGCAATTGCTGAAATCTCCCCATTGCTTAAAATGGCCTAAAATAGCAAAGTGCATCCGCGCCGTGCGCTACCTTTCCCGGCGGTAACGATTGCATTGTGCCATTTGATTTATTTACAAATCTAATCGGAGTCAAGAAAATGAAAGGTTTTCATCTAGTGCGGGGCCATGTATCACCGGGCTGTCTCCTACCCCCAGGAGGAATCAGCAAATTAACCAGTCTGACATCTGAAATCCAACGGTGGTGCATTAAGGTGATATTTATATATCTCCTAATTTCTCTACAAGTGACAGTAAGTGGATTGGAGTGTTGTAATTATTCCCAATAAATGCTAACCAAACATTTTCCTGAAAGCTCTTGAGTCAATTAATAGTTTTCAAGTACGGAAAATAAAGTGCAGGTGCCAACGTCAGGTTACCTGGGAAATGTCATTTGCAAGTCTGGACAATGGTGCACAAATACCGGATGAGAAAAGCACTTTTTCCGGTATTTAAATGGGTCGGCGGCTGATTAATTTGATTGGGGTCAATAAAATAAAAAGGTACAGTAATTTTAGCCATTAAGTCTCCACGCACAATGAATGCTATGTGACCATATGACAGTTTAAAATAATTTATAAATTATTATTTTTTTCTCTTGCATTCTTACAAGTGACACTAAGTGGATTGGAGTGTTGTAATTATTCCCAATAAATGCTAACCAAACATTTTCCTGTTGCCACTGAAAGCTTTTGAGTCAATTAATAGTTTTCAAGTATGGAAAATAAAGTGCAGGTGCCAACGTCAGGTTACCTGGGAAATGTCATTTGCAAGTCTGGACCATAGTGCACAAATACCGGATGAGAAAAGCACTTTTTCCGGTATTTACATGAGTTAATTTCATTGGGGTCAATAAAAGGAAAAGGTAGAGTAATTTTAGCCATTAAGTCTCCATGCACAATGCTATATTACAGCATCAAATAAGTTCTAAATAATATTTTTTCTCTTACATTCTTACACAATATCACTCCTGGTTTAGAAGGCGAGGTGGAAGTGAGTCCACTGGACCAAGCTGCACAAATACCGGATGAGAAAAGCACTTTTTCCGGTATTTAAATTAGTTAATTTCATTGGGGTCAATAAAAGGAAAAGGTAGAGTAATTTTAGCCATAAAGTCTCCATGCACAATGCTATATTACAGCATCAAATAAGTTATAAATAATATTTTTTTTCTCTTGAATTTTTACACAACACCACGCTTGGGTTACCAGATGAGGTGGAAGAGGGTCCACTGGACCAATGTATCATTCACTGACCCGGAGGAGCGGACCTAGGTGGCCAACGAGTCTTCACTACTAAAAGCAGGTACACACACTGGTAAGTGTCCACCCATAGGCAGCCCCGGGGGATCCCTATAGCTAAGCCGCTGGTGCCACAGAATGGAGTCCAGGAACTGAGACAGATGGGGCAGAGACTGTGTGCTCAGGAACTGGATTGTACTGGCAGAGACAGGCAGGTTGAGAATGTTGGTGGGTGCTGGAGGTAGACAGACGGACACAGGTAGGAACACGGGCACCACGAAAGGAAGCAAGGAAAAGGTCACAGACTTAAACAGGGAGCGGAGTAGCATGGGGGACCTGACAACTAATACGGGCAGACTGGCTACAGAGACATGTTGAACAGGCACCTCCCACTGGGAAGAGGTGCCTTTAAGTCCCCAGTACCAGCACAGGTCAAAGGAAGAACATCCAGGTTGTAGTGGTGCTGGCCCTTTAAGAACAGGTGAGGGAGAGCGGCCGCACCCTAGTGCGCGTGAGTGGACCTTGGAGACCAGGCGTCAGAGCAGGAAGCACGGAAGAGGAGGAGGCAGAGACATGCTGTTGGTACTTCAGCGCAGGGGACCGCGGTGATGCCGTACGGAGTGCAGGAGAGACTCATTGGCTGTGGGGCCGGAGAGGAGGCACGGGCATTGTAGTGGTGAGCGGGGGATGATGTCGGTGCCGATGGCGTGATAAACAATTCAAGAAAAAAGATGATGGTATTATCCATTGGCTGTTGAATAAAATGCATATTTTCCTCTAGGTGCACAATAGCGGCAGCGGCAGAGTGCTGCACTTCCCAATCAATGACTGTCATATAGACTTTCAGTGCGGCAACAGTGCAACTGGCTGATGGCTGCTCGCTGTCCAAGTGGAGGGAGACCTTCAGCCACCAGACACTTTTGACTCATCTTGTGAATAGATGATAAATGTTGATTCCCTTAAATTGATTTACTGTTTGGACAACTTTCTATCATCGGAGAAATTGAGCATCATTCTGTACAAATCAATAGACTGTCAACGTCATGCAGCTTTACAGCAGCCACATAGATCATAGGAACTAGTACTAAGAAAATATCCATTGACTTCTTTGGAAATGTTTTTTTGGGCATGAACTGTGCAGAGATCATTATGTGGAGATGGGAAGGGGATTGTCTCATGGGTCTTCGGTCCTATGGAGAGGTCCACACCTGTTGTGCTTGCACCATCGTGAAGAGGTTCATGCCTGTTGTGCCTGCACCATCCTGCTGAGGTTCATGCCTGTTGTGCTTGCACCATCGTGAAGAGGTTCATGCCTGTTGTGCCTGCACCATCCTGCTGAGGTTCTTGCCTGTTGCGCCTGCTCCATCCTGCTGTGGTCCACGCCTGTTGTGCTTTCATCATCCTGCTGCGGTCCACGCCTGTTGTGCCTTCATCATCCTGCTGAGGTCCACGCCTGTTGAGCATGCACCATCCTACTGAGATCCACACCTGTTGTGCCTGCACCATCCTGCTGAGGTCCACACCTGTTGTGTCTGCACCATCCTTTTGAGGTCCACACCTGTTATGCCTGCACCTTCGTGAAGAGATTCATGCCTGTTGTGCCTGCACCATCCTGCTGAGGTTCATGCCTGTTGTGCCTGCACCATCCTGCTGAGGTTCATGCCTGTTGTGCCTGCACCATCCTGCTGAGGTTCATGCCTGTTGTGCCTGCACCATCCTGCTGCACCTGATGTCCTGTGCCTGGTCACCTGAGCTAAATGAAATGTATCTGCTGGTACCTTCCAGACTGTGCTCCTTGTGCTTCCCTGTTTGCTGTCGTTTTCCCAGTCCTGCTGTCACTCTGTACCACTCAGCTGCCACAGTTCCGGTTACTGCCCCGGGAGAGGCACCTGGCATTCTGCCTCACGGCAGGCGCTTAGTCAAGCTCCTCCTGCTAAAGTGTAGGCCTGGGTTTCCCTCTGTGGTCAAGTTGGTCCACTATCCGTGCTCAGCGTTTCATCCCCGGCGGTGAGCGCTACATCAATTTTCTGCTCATCATTACAAGTGAGTCTGTCTCTTGACATACAGTGTCAGTTTGCTCTGCTACTTCATTACAAGTGTGTCTCCTAACATAACCAGCTGTGCTCTGTCACCTGGCTCTGCTACTTCATTACAAATCGGTCTTCTGACATACCTAGGTCTGCTGTGTCACTTGTCTCTGCTACAAAACTACAAGTGAGTCTCCTGACATACCGAGCTCTGCTGTTTCACTGTGCTCTGCTACATCAGTGCAAGTGAGACTCCTGATACTACCTGCTCTGCTGTGCTGCTGGGCTCTGCTACAACAATGAACTCTGCTACTTCGCTACTGTGTCTTCTGACCTACTAATTTCTGCTTTATCAATTAATCTATTTTATTCTGCAGTTATTTCAACTCTGCTTTTCAGCCTCTCCTCCCTGGATCTCCATATCCCCTGTAGTCTACTGACCATCTCCTTCACTTGACTTCCAACCATCACAGCCTCTATTGCCGGGTGTGTCACGTGTGATAGTCATGTGGTTTCTGGCTATAGAAGATCACAATGTCTGGCTGCGCAGAATGTTCCCCGACTTTCCATTGTTCCTGCTGTCAGTAGTCATTGGTATAGGTAGCTTTCCTGCTGGATTCATCTCTCTCCCTTTTGGATCCAGCAGAAGTTCACCTTCCACCCAGCTGCTGATCATCAGTATTCCCCTGGTGTTTATATACCCCTTCCTTTAGTTTGGATTGTGCTGGTGATATTTTCAGTTCCTTTAAGCCAAGGTTGCAAGCAGGTGGCTTGTACTTCTCTGTGGTATCGTTGCTGAAAGCTCTGCTGAACAAGTAGTTCATGCTTTTCCCCCTATGTGTCCCCCTTGTGTCTTCTATAGTTGTTTAGTGGGGTTGACAGAAAGCTCATCCCATCCATTCCCTATTTAATGTCCAGTAGTATGGATACTTAGGGTCAGGTATCTGGTTCGGCGCATAGGTGCGGAACCTATCTAGGGTGGTGAGGTACCCCAGGGACCAGTAGTAGGTTCGGTCAGAGGTCACCATCTCCCTCTCCCTAGACACAAGGTTTCCCTTCCTTTTGCCGTTCACTTGATACTTCCCCGTACTCAGCGTCACATTCGCTGCACCAGCACCATCTGTCCGTGCTGCTCAGTATCTTCCAAGACCTTTGAGAATCCACCTCACTGTGTGAGACATCACACCCATCATGGAGTTAACTACTTAACCCCAGGACGAGTGTGATGTCTCACATAGTGAGGTGGATTCTCAAAGCTCTTGGAAGATAGTTACATTTAGAATTGCTAAATAATAATATAAAAGTGTATAGGATTTTAGGAACTTTAGGAAAAATTTTTAGAGCGTCCCCTATTGGCTGAGACCTGTTTTAACGAAAATAAGTTTTTGGAGATCGAAACATACAAAAGCATATTCTGTTGTCTAAATAAATGACCATACAGAGCGCGAATGCTACTAATTCTGGACTTTACGTCTGGCTTTAATTGGTTAAGTAAACCAGCCAGGCTGAAGGCGCTAGCATGGTTCCAGAATAATGAGGTAAGATAGCGTCTTAAAGATCGTAATCTTCCAACCATTTCTTTTTTTTTGTCTTTTATGCTCGCATGAAATTCCTTTTCAGCCTGCCTTCACAATATGCGCTTTATCAAAGACTTTGTTTTGTCTTCTCGCGGTGATGTCACCAGGAGCGAAGCTGACATGTATTACCATGGTGAATTCTGCCCAAAACACACATTCATCTCACACAAAGACCCGCTGTTCTTCTGTGCATTAGTGTAAATGGTGGCCGTTATTAATGTAAAAATGTTAAAGAGAAATCCAATTTTCAGAGCTGAAAAGTGTCCCCGCGTCGTAACAAGCAATGCTGTAATTTCATTCAGGAACGCATTGTTAGATAAATTACAATGGCGCTCGTTACAATGGGCGCCAATGTTCATTCTGACAAGTAGTCCATAATACCGCTTACATTATTGCTTGTTTCTATATGCTCATTCCGAAGATTTGAAAGGGAAGCAAATTAGACGTGGAGTGTTTTTGTTGTGTTTGTGTTTATTTATTTATTTGTTTGCTTTGTTTTGTATTTTTCATTATAACTTTTCTCTTTTTTGCTTAATTAATGATACAAATCTAAATGTCATGTCATTGGGACCGGCTGCAGTAAATAACTGTAACCAAACAGAGTAATATACAGTGTGTAGTTAATATATACCATATATATGTGTGTGTATATATATATATATATATATATATATATATATATATATATATATATATATATATATACACATATATACAGTATATCTATATATATACATATATATATATATATATATATATATATATATATATACTTATATATATATATATATATATATATATATACTGTATATATATATATATATGTATATATATATATATATTATTTTCTTTTTTTGTTTTGTTTTTGTAATTTAGAAAATAATTATAAAATTATTATTCTTTCAAGTTTTATGAACACACAAATTATTTTGTTTGTGCTTTCAACACTTAGAACCCAAGTGTGTGTTATTTTCCTTGAGTTCTACCTTCCTCTTCTTTAACCCAAAAAGCTATGTGAAATACCAGCCTTAAGGGGGTTGTCCACTAGTTTTACATTGATGGCTTAACCTTAGGGGCGCTTTGCACACTACGACATCGCAGCTGCGATGTCGGTGGGGTCAAATCAAAAGTGACGCACATCCGGCGTCGCTGTCGATATCGTAGTGTGTAAATCCTTTTTGATACGATTAACGAGCGCAAAAGCGTCGTTATTGCATCATCGGTGTAGGGTCCGGCGTTTCCATGAATTGGGAAATACCAATGTTACGATGTTGTTCCTCGTTCCTGCGGCAGCACACATCGCTGTGTGTGAAGCCGCAGAAGCGAGGAACATCTCCAACCTGCGGCCCGGCCGGCTGTGCAGAAGGAAGGAGGTGGGCGGGATGTTTACGTCCCGCTCATCTCCGCCCCTCCGCTTCTATTGACCACCTGCCGTGTGACGTCGCAGTGACGCCGCACGACCCGCCCCCTTAGGAATGAGGCGGGTCGCCGGCCAGAGCGACATCGCAGGGCAGGTGAGTGCATGTGAAGCTGCCGTAGCGATAATGTTCGCTACGGCAGCTATCACTATGATATCGCAGCTGCAACGGGGGTGGGGACTATCGCGCTCGGCATCACAGTATCGGCTTGCAATGTCGTAGTGTGCAAAGTGCCCCTTAGGATAGGTCATCAATGTCTGATTGGTCGGGAACCGACACCCCATGCCAGCTCTGTGTTCGAGGCAGTACATAGTCAGAAATGCTTAGTTACGGAGCGGCCCTGTCTTCTGATAGTGGCCGCTGCTGGGTTCTGCACATATGCCTTATATTGATTTGAATAGGAGCTGGATGTGCAGTACCTGGCCGCGGCCGCTATCAGATGACAGAGCAGCTCCAGAATTGAGCATTTTCGGCTGCCTGCAGCTAATTGACGGCAATGCCAGGTGTCACACTCAGCATTGGCAGATCTGGCATTGATGGGCTATCCTAAGAATAGTCCATCAATGTAAACGTAGTGGACAACCTCTATAAAGAAGTGATCTTAAGTCTGGAAATTATTCTTTATAAATTAGAGAAAATATTTTCCCAATCGTGAAGGCTTCATCCATTGAGAACCTCACCAAACCTCATTTCCAGGGCTTTGGTGTGTTTAACTGGTTTCTGTCATGTGCATGAGAAAAAATGGAGCAGCAGTGCAATAGTTAATAATGTCCAAACTTATGAACATCATTTTAATGCCAAGGCATTTTTAACCCCTTCAAGACATAAATGTACATCTAAAGTTGTGTCCCTGTCTTTGATACAGATTCCCAAGCCAAGCCCACATCTTTCCCTGCACATAATGGCTGATTTAATCATCACGTGCCATCATGTGCCTTTAATAGGTTTCCATTAAACTGTACGGTAAAATGAATGGTGTCATTGAAAATTAACACTCATGCTGTCAAAAAAAACAGGCCCTCATATGGCAATGGCGACAGAAAAATAAAAAGTTACGGCTGTTCAAAAAACGTGAACCCCCCCCTCCTTAAAACGCAAAGTGGAAAAATTGCCCTGGGGTGAAATGGTTTAAAGGATTTTCCAAGACTTAGTTTTTAATGTTCTTTCCTTAGGTCATCAAAACTAGAGTATAGAGGGCGTTCCGCAGCAATCAGGAGTGCAGTGCATTGTAGAAATCATGGGCGGAAACCAGAGTATCTAGAGAAACTTAAACAAAGAAAAAGGAAAAATTTGGCTTCGATGTTACCCTTGAACACGTTGGCTTTTTGGTTGGTATAGCATTCACCAAATGCTAATGTTTTTTGCTTCAAAATTAGATGCTTGTGAGTTTTTCAAAAGACCTGACTAAACACTATTTCATTATTTTATTTTTTTTTACAATAAAGAGAAAAGAAAAACATCTGAACCTCCTGTTATCACAAAATGTTTGTATTAACTTAGAAACAAAATGCTATTTAATGTGTAATTAAATAGAGCATAATTAACTAAGTTTGGCTTCTGCCCCAATTTATGATTGACTATTTTACATTTGGAGTAGAAGTTTATTTTAATAAATAGACAATGTGATGTTTTTATAGATTCGAGACAATGGAAGTGGGTATAATAAGCTTTGAGGTTTTACATTCAACCTACGACTTTGGGTCTATGCAGTGTAACTAACGTACAAAGCAACTAACATTTCTCTTGTACATCGTATTGTTCTTTTTAATTAGAAATACAGGACTTTCTTTTACTTAAGTCAGGGCTGTCAAATAGCCAAAACATTGAGATTCACCTAAGAAGATGTGTAAATTCCATTAACATTTACTTGCTGTTTGTTGGTTTTCTAATTAAAATATCTTGTTAATTAAGGTTCAAATGAAACAGTCTATCTATATTTTATGTTTCGAGAAATTACACTAAAAAACTTTCTATTTGTTCTTCTTTTAAAACTGATATTCCACTTATTTCATTTTATTTCCAATATAACCCTTATATATCCTTAAAAATAAAATGTGGAAATTACCATTAACATTTGCTTGATGTTTGTTTGTTGGTTTTCATATTACTAGATCTTGTTAATTAGTGTTCAAATTAAAGAGTCTATTTATATTTTTTGTTTTTCAGAAATAATACTAAAAAAGTTTCTATTTGTTCTTCTTTTAAAACTGATATTCCACTTATGTCATCTTATATCGAATGTAACCCTTATATACTCTTAAAAAAAAAAAAGAAAATGCATAAATTACCATTAACATTTACTTGCTATTTGTTTATTCATTTTCATATTAAAAGATCTTGTTAATTAACGTTTAAATTAAAGTCTATTTATATTTTTTGTTTTTCAAATTATACTAAAAAGGTTTCTATTTGTTCTTTTTCTAAAACTGATATTCAACTTATTTCATCTTATATCCAATTTAAATATTCAACTTATTTCATCTTATATCCAATTTAACTCATATATCCTTAAGGGGAATTTGTCAACAGGTTTTCGCTATGTAATCTGAAGACTGCAGAAGATGGGGCTGAGGCACAGATTTCAGTGACCTGTCACTTGTTAGGCTGTGTGCTGTTGTTTACTTACAGTGAAGATTTTATCACAAGGACATTATTATTGCTGTGACTTGCTGCATCATGCCAAGTTGTCTGGCTCCACCCCTCCTCTGATAAGTAGCTCAGTGTCAATAGACAATGATTATAGACAGCTGTGGTGTGGGCGGAGTTAGCTTTCTGAGCTCTGCTATATCTAAGAACTCTGATTTTGTCAGAATTATTGCACCCAGTAAACTAAGTGACACATTGCTGGAATCAGAGTCTTTTTTTCTACATTATGCTGTTCTCAGATGAGGTAGCAAAAACCTGGTGACAGATTCCCTTTAAATATTATGGCCTCAGCTCAACACATACAATACATAAATCATTCGTCTCTTCAAAGATTATACTGAACATAGTTATTGGATGAATCATCCCCTTAATGACATTCCATGGCCACCGTGCTTTGTACAATATATGAGAGAAGAGAGGGAATTTACTTCCTGATTTCTGCAATGTGAACTCATCTGAATCTTTCCGGAGGCAGAGGAAATGCACATTATTTCCATTTATGACTAAAGGTCAACATCCCACACTCATATTGATCAGCTGCAGCAGCCGCCAGGTGTGAACAGTGCACACAGCGTAAAGGGTGCTTTACACGCTACGACATCACTAACGATATATCGTCGGGTTCACGTCATTAGTGACGCACATCGGGCGCCGTTAGTGACATCGCAGCGTGTGACACCAAGGAGCGACGATCAACGAGCGCAAAAACGTGAAAAATCGTTGCTCGTTGACACGTCGCTCCTTTTCCAAATATCGTTGCTGCTGCAGGTACGATGTTGTTCCTCGTTCTGCGGCAGCACACATCGCTATGTGTGACACCGCAGGAACGATGAACATCTCCTTACCTGCGTCCACCGGCAATGAGGAAGGAAGTAGGTGGACGGGGTGTTTAGCCCGCTCATCTCCGCCCCTCCGCTTCTATTGGGTGGCCGCTTAGTGACGTTGCTGTGATGCCGAACGAACCGCCTCCCTTAGAAAGGAGGCGGTCCGCCGGCCACAGTGACGTCTCTAGGCAGGTAAGTCCGTGTAACGGGTGTTAGCGATGTTGTGCGCCACGGGCAGCAATTTGCCTGTGACGCACAACCAACGAGGGCGGGTGCTTTCACCAGCGACATCTCTAGCGATGTCGCTGTGTGTAAAGCGCCCTTTAGACAGGATCAACAAATTCACTGGAGCAAAATTTGCCGGCTCTGCAGGAGAGCAGAGCACCACTCATCAGAATCATGACACAGTCACTGTCTAAATTGAAAAAAAACCTTGGGGATATTGGCGTTCAGATTCACACCGATCTGATATTGATAACGTTCCATGTCAATCAATATCAAAAACCATCAATACGTATTGTGAAATTGAGTTATAAATTCTATGTAATGGCACCAAATAAAGTGTGCTCCATCTGGATATCTAGCTCCGATTGATTGTTGTGTTTATCCTTAGGGGTACTTTGCACGCTGCGACACCGCTAGCCTATGGTAGCGATGCCGAGCGCGATAGCACCCGCCCCCGTCAAACATGCGATATCTTGTGATAGCTGCCGTAGCGAACATTATCGCTACGGCAGCTTCACATGCACTTACCTGCCCTGCAACGTCGCTCTGGCCGGCGACCTGCCTCCTTCCTAAGGGGGCGGGTTGTGCGGCGTCACAGCGATGTCACACGGCAGGTGGCCAATAGAAGCAGAGGGGCAGAGATGAGTGGGACGTAAACATCCCGCCCACCTCCTTTCTTCCGCATAGCCAGTGGAGGCAGGTAGGAGATGTTCCTCACTCCCGCGGCTTCAGACACAGCGATGTGCGCTGCCGCAGGAACGAGGAACAACATCGTACCTGTCGCTGCAGCGAAATTATGAAAATGACCGACACTACACAGATCACCGATTTACGGCGTTTTGCGATCGTTTATCGGCACATCTAGGCTTTACACGTTGCAACGTCATTACTGGCGCCGGATGGGCGTCACTTTCGATTTGACCCCGATGACATCGCAGTAGCGATGTCACAACGTGCAAAGTACCCCTTAGTGGTTTTCTTATTTTGATAGTCAATGCAAATAGTCAAACATCATGATCAAATTTGATAATTTGACAATTAGAAAATCTGCAAATTGTTTTATTAAATTTGTTGTTTTACCCCCAAAACTTGAATCACTTCACCGTGCTAACCACTAGGTGTCTCCTTTCTAAATTAATGTTCACTAAGTACAATTCTTCTCTAGTTATACAGCAAGTGAGATGGAAGATAGTAAAAAGGTTTCAGGCCTTTTCCTCTCTGCTGCTGCAGCTCTTTTGTCTGTCAAGTTATCATCAAGTGTAACAGAGAAGTGAACTTTCGGTTCAAGGCAGGTAACCCATTGTACAATGGCAGATGCAATGCATGCTGGGTAGGGCTGAGCAAACCCGAGGAGGAGTCTTTGTAAGCTTTTTTTTCCCCCTTTGTTTGCGTCTTTTTTAACTGTATTATTGCTGGGTTAGTAAAGGGGGGGCCTAATAGATGCCTCTTCACTACTAACCCTTGGGTTCGATACCAGATGACACAACACAGCTGACTTCAACCCCAAAAGTATTACCCTGATTGCCACCGCACCTGGGCAATTGGGAAGAGACGAGTAAAGTGCCAGAATTAGTGCATCTAAAAGGATGCTGCACTTCTAGGGTGGCTGAGGGCTGCTATTTTTAGGCTGGAAAAGGCGAAATAACCATGGGCCTTCCCTGCCTGATAATGCATAGCTGAGAAAAAAATACATGAATCGCACATCCGAAAATCATCAGTTGATCTAATGGATCTAGTAGATATGGAATAAATGGAAAAAAAAATATGACATGGGCTCCTGCCTATTTTTGATAACCAAAGAGAGTACATGAGACATCTGTAGGCTGCTATTTTTAGGCTGGGATGGGCCAAATATCCATGGGCCCTCCCACTCCCAGCCTGATAATGCAACATAGCTGGAAAAAAAATGACATGAATTGCACATCCAAAAATCATTAGTTGATCTAATGGATCTAGTAGATATGGAATAAATGTGAAAAAATGACGTGGGCTCCTGCCTATATTTGATAATCAAAGAGGGTAAAGCAGACAGCTTCAGGCTGCTATTTTTAGGCTGGGACAGGCCAAATAACCATGGGCCCTCCCAGCCTGATAATACCAGCCCCCATCTGTCTGCTTTACCTTGGCTGATAATCAAAAATAGGAATGAGCCCACGCCATTTTTTAACACTATTTATTTAAAATATTTTAAATATCGGTGTAGGATCCCCTCTATTTTTGATACCAGCCAAGATAAAGGAGACTGTTGGGGGCTGGTATTATCAGGCTTTGAGGGCCCATGGTTATTTGGCCCTCCCAGAGTAACCAAACAATTCCCAATAAAAGTAACAAATTTATTAAATTGCATTAAAAGAGTGCATAAAATTAATTGCCAATATGGCAGGTGAAGACCAAAAGAGTAAATCATCCCTGATAAATAACAATAGTATTAATACTAGTCCACACAATAAGGTATGTTTAGCCACAGGGGGAGGGGAAAAAAGAGAAACCCCAATAGATTACAACACCCCTAGAAGACAGTGGCCATATTGGCAATTAATTTTGTGGAATATTTTAAAGTAATTTAATAAATGTATTACTTTTAATGGGAATTGTTTGGTTACTCTATAATTATTATTCCTCATTATGGTTATCATTAGTATAGTTTTCTATTTGGCCCCTACCAGTCTAAAAATAGCAGCCTGCAGCTGTCTGCTTTACCTGCGTTGGTTATCAAAAATAGGCAGGAATTTTGTTTTTACTTATTCCATGTCCAAATTTACAGGGCTATTTTCCCCTTTTTGCAGCCCCGTTGCCCTCACTACAACCATGTTACAGTACTCAGGTTTGGGTCTCCATTGACTTATATGGAGTTCAGCATCCAGGGTCAAGTCCGAGTCCTGAACCGAGCTTTTATATAAAGTTCAGCCGGTATGAAATGAATAGAAAAAACATTAACAGAAAAAATGTTATATCACTAGGTGGCCACATCTAGCCACCTATAGTATAAACATCTCCCGACAGAGTGTTTTGAAATCATGTTTGTTTGGGTTTTTTTTTTATTTCCCAAGTCATCTAAAGCTACTCATATTTGGATTATGTTGAACAAAACAGAAAGGGAAGGAAGGACACATCTGGATAGTGACATTTTCACATTTTTAAGACTAATGCCAGCTGCAGTGTGAGTCTGGGCATCAGCGATTCCACGCTTAAATATTTTGACATTTGGTTGCTCTCTCAGCACTGACTGCATCTTCTGGGACAAAGTGCTCACGCTGACTTCTCACCACACAAAAATTAACAAATAAAAGCAATTTAAACTTCAGTCCATTGTCGGAGCTTCATGCCTCGTGTTCTTCCAGAGCTATAAAATCCCATCATCCTGGAGTAGAGAGATAACAATTTATTACTGTCAGCCGCATGAATAGAAAATGGAGATTATCACTTCTTTCCTTTATGCTAATTTCTTTTTTTTTTTGTAAATTCAATTTCAATTTTGTTTTGTGTGTGAAGTGATTTAATAAACACATTGGGGTCACATTCTCAACACCGGTCGGAGCTAAACCAAGAAATTAAATAACCGTGTAGACTGTACTGCGGGAAAAACTTTAGTCCTCTACTTTCCTATGCTTAAAATGGAGCTGACGAGCAAAAAAAAAGCAATCATCTATGTTTATAAAATCATGGCAACTTTTTACGCTATGAAAAAATAGTATCTCGCGCATCCAAATGCTCATAAACCCTTCACGAACAGTCAGACCAATAGAAGAAGTGAATAATATACTGCGAAGACTTTCCTTATAAATAAAGATGAGTGAACCCAACAGTAAATTTCGGGGTTCGTACTGGACACTGAGTGTCTGAATCTCAGACTCAAACATGGGCTTTTAAAAATAGTCCATGTCCGAGTTCGGAGTTCAAGTCTTGTTTATATGCTAATAAAGTTTGTTGAAAGGCCAATAAACAAATTTTATTGCATGGGGAATTTGCCTGTCCGCTGATGTGAGCAATAAAGAATAAAAAAAAGGATGTCTGTTCCCACCTATTTTTGAAAACCAGTGCAGGTAAAGCAGAAAGCTGGGGATTTCAGCCCTCAGCTGTCTGCTTTACCTTGGCTGATTATCAAAAAGAGAGGGGATTCCACACCATTTTTTTTTTCATTAATTCGCTATCCACATTTATTTACATGGCAATCACCTCCATTTGGTTTCCTTTTGCAGGCCTCTAGCCCTTACTATGAGCATTTTACGGCTATTTTACAGCACAGGTGTTTGGACCTCAATTGACTTATATTGGGTCCAGGGTCAAGTGCGGGTCCTGAACCAAACTTTTAACGAAAGACAGGCCAAACTTGGCAAACCAGAACTTTTACAGGTTAACCCATCTCTAGAGATGAGCGAACCTGAGGTTTGGTGTTTGGTGTTCGTACCAAGCACAGACTTTACAAAAAAATAGCGTTCGGATTCGGAGTTCGGGTGCTTTAAGTATGAACACCATTCGCACGTGCATCGCTGTGCCCGTGTATACTCAGCCCAGTACAAGCCACTTGCAGTGTTTGAACAGCTCAAACTGCGGGTAACAACAGTGTGATTGGATTTAGTGTGCACACCCCAAAAAAAATTTGAAAACCCAACCCACACTCCACCCGGAAGTTATCTCTGTATGGCTGGCTGCATATGGGTGGAGACTTGAACTGCCCAATTAGTGACTTCCATTGGGGTTCAGGTCAAGTCCGGGTTCCAAACCCAACTTTATCTAAAGTCCGTCTGAACCTGCTAAACCAAACTTCAATAGGTCCGCTCATCTCTAGTGCTTTGTATAACATGAGTAGACAGACTTACGATAAAAGTCGGTTCGGGACCCGGACTTGACCCTGGACCTTGAATCTCACATAAGTCAATCGGGACCTGAACCTCTGTACTGTAAAATGGTCATTTTTTTCTCTCTTTCTCTCTCTTCCTCTTTCTCTCTCGCTCTTTCGTTCTCTCTCTTTCTCTCTCGCTCTCTCTCTCTCTTTCTCACTCACTCTTTCTCTCTTGCACTTTCTCTCTCTTTCTCTCTCGCTCTTTCTCTGTCTCTTTCTCTCTGTCTCTTTCTCTCTTGCTCTTTCTCTCTCTCTCTGCCTTTCTATCTCGCTCTCTCTCTCTTTCTCTCTCTTTCTCTCTTTCACTCTCTCTTTCTCTCTCTCTTTCTCTCTCTTTCTCTCTCTTTCTCCCTCTCTCTCACATTCTTTGTCTCTTTCTCTCTTTCTCTCGCTCTCTTTCCCTCTCCCTCTTTCTTTTTCTCTCGCTCTCTCTCTTTCTCTCTCGCTCTTTCACTCTCTCTCTTTCTCTCTCTCTTTCTCTCTCGCTCTCTCTCTTTCTCTCTCACTCTTTCTCTCTTGCACTTTCTCTCTCTTTCTCTCTCGCTCTTTCTCTGTCTCTTTCTCTCTCCTTTCTCTCTCGCTCTCTCTCTTTCTCTCTCTTTCTCTCTCGCTCTCTCTTTCTCTCTCCTTTCTCTCTCTCTCTCTCTTTTTCTCTCTCTCGCTCTAACTCTTTCTCTCTCTTTCTCTCTCTCGCTCATTCTCTGTCTCTTTCTCTTTATCTCTCTCACTCTTTCTCTGTCTCTTTCTCTCGCTCTCTTTCCCTCTCCCTCTTTCTTTTTCTCTCGCTCTCTCTCTCACTTTCTCTCTCGCTTTTTCTCTGTCTCTTTCTCTTTATCTCTCGCTTTTTCTCTCTCTCTTTCTCTCGCTCTTTCTAGCTCATTCTCTCTCGCTTTTTCTTTCTCTTTCTCTCTCGTTCTGTCTCTCTCTCTCTCTTTCTCTTGCTCTTTCTCTGTCCGTGTTCAGTTTCAAGATACAGACCCCCAGTGTCCGGAACAAACTCTGAACTTTACCGTTCTGATTTGTTCATCCCTAAACATGAGTCTTTCAGAATGTGAACCACAAATACAAAGTGGGTCTGCATTTTGTCTCATGGAGGAAACATTTCGAGTGAGGGGATGCCCTCTATGATGGTCTCATGCTCCAATACGAAGTATGAAAAGTGGTTTTCTTGATAAGACGACACTTTTATTAACAAACCTGGATGTTCTTATATAGAAAAATCCCTGTCTATATTCTGTTACCGAATGTAAATGAACTCAGCCACAAGGGTTGTTCCTCTTGCTCACGCCGGGCTTTCGTGACATTATAAGGTTTACTCGCTAAGGCTGTTACAAGAGTAATGATGTTTTCCTCTCCATCACTCGTCACTTTGCATATTACAAAACTTGACAAATGTGGAAGGCGCTGTTTTTTTAAGTGAGCTGCCTAATTAAGAAGCCACATTAGAACTATCGGAAAGTGCAAGAAACTGCAGCTTCGAGTGCTATGTCAGAGCCAACCCTGTACTACTCCGACTGCAAAGAAGCCATTAGTTATGGATGGATTCAGCCGCTCATTGTTGATTTGAAAAGCAAATAGAAAAGAAATGAGTACATAAACTTGGCTGCTTCTTGACAAAGTCATTGTAAGAATTGATTATGTCTTTTTTAAAAGACGGATTTTTATCAAGGACAAAAGCAACTATGTGGTTGTGTGGCCTCTGTAGAGTAAAATTGATATATTTCAATGAAGGTTTTTCAAATATACAGTGCCTACAAGTAGTCTTCAACCCCCTGCAGATTTAGCAGGTTTGATAAGATGCAAATAAGTTAGAGCCTGCAAACTTCAAACAAGAGCAGGATTTATTAACAGATGCATAAATCTTACAAACCAACAAGTTATGTTGCTCAGTTAAATTTTAATAAATTTTCAACATAAAAGTGTGGGTCAATTATTATTCAACCCCTAGGTTTAATATTTTGTGGAATAACCCTTGTTTGCAATTACAGCTAATAATCGTCTTTTATAAGACCTGATCAGGCCGGCACAGGTCTCTGGAGTTATCTTGGCCCACTCCTCCATGCAGATCTTCTCCAAGTTATCTAGGTTCTTTGGGTGTCTCATGTGGACTTTAATCTTGAGCTCCTTCCACAAGTTTCCAATTGGGTTAAGGTCAGGAGACTGACTAGGCCACTGCAACACCTTGATTTTTTCCCTCTTGAACCAGGCCTTGGTTTTCTTGGCTGTGTGCTTTGGGTCGTTGTCTTGTTGGAAGATGAAATGATGACCCATCTTAAGATCCTTGATGGAGGAGCGGAGGTTGTTGGCCAAAATTTCCAGGTAGGCCGTGCTATCCATCTTCCCATGGATGCGGACCAGATGGCCAGGCCCCTTGGCTGAGAAACAGCCCCACAGCATGATGCTGCCACCACCATGCTTCACTGTAGGGATGGTATTCTTGGGGTCGTATGCAGTGCCATCCAGTCTCCAAACGTCACGTGTGTGGTTGGCACCAAAGATCTCGATCTTGGTCTCATCAGACCAGAGAACCTTGAACCAGTCTGTCTCAGAGTCCTCCAAGTGATCATGAGCGAACTGTAGACGAGCCTTGACATGACGCTTTGAAAGTAAAGGTACCTTACGGGCTCGTCTGGACCGGAGACCATTGCGGTGGAGTACGTTACTTATGGTATTGACTGAAACCAATGTCCCCACTGCCATGAGATCTTCCCGGAGCTCCTTCCTTGTTCTCCTTGGGTTAGCCTTGACTCTTCGGACAAGCCTGGCCTCGGCACAGGTGGAAACTTTCAAAGGCTGTCCAGGCCGTGGAAGGCTAACAGTAGTTCCATAAGCCTTCCATTTCCGGATGATGCTCCCAACAGTGGAGACAGGTAGGCCCAACTCCTTGGAAAGGGTTTTGTACCCCTTGCCAGCCTTGTGACCCTCCACGATCTTGTCTCTGATGGCCTTGGAATGCTCCTTTGTCTTTCCCATGTTGACCAAGTATGAGTGCTGTTCACAAGTTTGGGGAGGGTCTTAATTAGTCAGAAAAGGCTGGAAAAAGAGATAATTAATCCAAACATGTGAAGCTCATTGTTCTTTGTGCCTGAAATACTTCTTAATACTTTAGGGGAACCAAACAGAATTCTGGTGGTTTGAGGGGTTGAATAGTAAATGACCCTCTGAATAAACTTTTCACCATTTAAAAAAAAAAAAAAAAAAAAGAAATAACATTCTTTTTTGCTGCATTTCACACTTCCAGGCTGATCTACAGTCCAAATGTCACAATGCCAAGTTAATTCCGGATGTGTAAACCTGCTAAATCTGCAGGGGGTTGACTACTACTTGTAGGCACTGTATATACTGTATACTGTATCAACATGGGCTGAAAGGCCACTCTGCCAGGAAGAAGCCATTACTCCAAAAGAAACATAAAAAAGACAGATTAATGTGTGTATATATATAAAAAAAATTGTTTAAAAGAACTGAAGTCCTCAGTGGTTGATACCTTTTGATGGCTAACTGAAAAGATGGTAATAATTGCAAGCTTTCGAGACTACTCAGGTCTCTTCATCAGGCATGGTATAACACAAATTTTGTGTTATACCATGCCTGATGAAGAGACCTGAGTAGTCTCGAAAGCTTGCAATTATTACCATCTTTTCAGTTAGCCATTAAAAGGTATCAACCACTGAGGACTTCAGTTCTTTTAAGCAAATTTTTTTATCTCTACTGGCTAACACGGTACAAAGATATATTTTACTATATATATACAGTTAGGTCCAGAAATATTTGGACAGTGACACAAGTTTTGTTATTTTAGCTGTTTACAAAAACATGTTCAGAAATACAATTATATATATAATATGGGCTGAAAGTGCACACTCCCAGCTGCAATATGAGAGTTTTCACATCCAAATCGGAGAAAGGGTTTAGGAATCATAGCTCTGTAATGCATAGCCTCCTCTTTTTCAAGGGACCAAAAGTAATTGGACAAGGGACTCTAAGGGCTGCAATTAACTCTGAAGGTGTCTCCCTCGTTAACCTGTAATCAATGAAGTAGTTAAAAGGTCTTGGGTTGATTACAGGTGTGTGGTTTTGCATTTGGAAGCTGTTGCTGTGACCAGACAACATGCGGTCTAAGGAACTCTCAATTGAGGTGAAGCAGAACATCCTGAGGCTGAAAAAAAAGAAAATGTCCATCAGAGAGATAGCAGACATGCTTGGAGTAGCAAAATCAACAGTCGGGTACATTCTGAGAAAAAAGGAATTGACTGGTGAGCTTGGGAACTCAAAAAGGCCTGGGCGTCCACGGATGACAACAGTGGTGGATGATCGCCGCATACTTTCTTTGGTGAAGAAGAACCCGTTCACAACATCAACTGAAGTCCAGAACACTCTCAGTGAAGTAGGTGTATCTGTCTCTAAGTCAACAGTAAAGAGAAGACTCCATGAAAGTAAATACAAAGGGTTCACATCTAGATGCAAACCATTCATCAATTCCAAAAATAGACAGGCCAGAGTTACATTTGCTGAAAAACACCTCATGAAGCCAGCTCAGTTCTGGAAAAGTATTCTATGGACAGATGAGACCAAGATCAACCTGTACCAGAATGATGGGAAGAAAAAAGTTTGGAGAAGAAAGGGAACGGCACATGATCCAAGGCACACCACATCCTCTGTAAAACATGGTGGAGGCAACGTGATGGCATGGGCATGCATGGCTTTCAATGGCACTGGGTCACGTGTGTTTATTGATGACATAACAGCAGACAAGAGTAGCCGGATGAATTCTGAAGTGTACCGGGATATACTTTCAGCCCAGATTCAGCCAAATGCCGCAAAGTTGATCGGACGGCGCTTCATAGTACAGATGGACAATGACCCCAAGCATACAGCCAAAGCTACCCAGGAGTTCATGAGTGCAAAAAAGTGGAACATTCTGCAATGGCCAAGTCAATCACCAGATCTTAACCCAATTGAGCATGCATTTCACTTGCTCAAATCCAGACTTAAGACGGAAAGACCCACAAACAAGCAAGACCTGAAGGCTGCGGCTGTAAAGGCCTGGCAAAGCATTAAGAAGGAGGAAACCCAGCGTTTGGTGATGTCCATGGGTTCCAGACTTAAGGCAGTGATTGCCTCCAAAGGATTCGCAACAAAATATTGAAAATAAAAATATTTTTTTTGGGTTTGGTTTATTTGTCCAATTACTTTTGACCTCCTAAAATGTGGAGTGTTTGTAAAGAAATGTGTACAATTCCTACAATTTCTATCAGATATTTTTGTTCAAACCTTCAAATTAAACGTTACAATCTGCACTTGAATTCTGTTGTAGAGGTTTCATTTCAAATCCAATGTGGTGGCATGCAGAGCCCAACTCGCCAAAATTGTGTCACTGTCCAAATATTTCTGGACCTAACTGTATATATATATATATATATATATATATATATAAAAATATATATACAGTACAGACCAAAAGTGACTCTGAAAATTGTAGATTCACATTGAAGGCATCAAAACTATGAATTAACACATGTGGAATGAAATACTTAACACAAAAGTGTGAAACGACTGAAAATATGTCTTATATTCTAGGTTCTTCAAAGTAGCCACCTTTTGCTTTCAGTACTACTTTGCACACTCTTGGTATTCTCTTGATGAGCTTCAAGAGGTAGTCACCGGAAATGGTCTTCCAACAGTGTTGAAGGAGTTCCCAGAGATGCTTAGCATTTGTTGGCCCTTTTGCCTTCACTCTGCGGTCCAGCTCACCCCAAACCATCTCGATTGGGTTCAGGTCTGGTGACTGTGGAGGCCAGGTCATCTGGTGTAGCATCCCATCACTCTCCTTCTTAGTTAAATAGCCCTTACACAGCCTGGAGGTGTGTTTGGGGTCATTGTCCTGTTGAAAAATAAATGATGGTCCAACTAAATGCAAACCGGATGGAATAGCATGCTGCTGCAAGATGCTGTGGTAGCCATGCTGGTTCAGTATGCCTTCAATTTTGAATAAATGCCCAACAGTGTCACCAGCAAAGCACCCTCACATCATCACACCTCCTCCTCCTCCATGCTTCACGGTGGAAACCAGGCATGTAGAGTCCATCCGTTCACCTTTTCTGCGTCACACAAAGACGCAGTGGTTGGATCCAAAGATCTCAAATTTGAACTCCTCAGACCAAAGCACAGATTTCCACTGGTCTAATGTCCATTCATTGTGTTCTTTAGCCCAAACAAGTCTCTTCAGCTTGTTGCCTGTCCTTAGCAGTGGTTTCCTAGCAGCTATTTTACCATGAAGGCCTGCTGCACAAAGTCTCCTCTTAACCGTTGTTCTACAGATGTGTCTGCTGCTAGAACTCTGTGTGGCATTGACCTGGTCTCTAATCTGAGCTGCTGTTAACCTGCGATTTCTGAGGCTGGTGACTCGGATAAACTTATCCTCCACAGCAGAGGTGACTCTTGGTCTTCCTTTCCTGGGGCAGTCCTGATGTGAGCCAGTTTCTTTGTAGCGTTTGATGGTTTTTGCCACTGTACTTGGGGACACTTTCAAAATTTTCCCAATTTTTCGGACTGACTGACCTTCATTTCTAAAGTAATGATGGCCACTCATTTTTCATTATTAGCTGCTTTTGTCTTGCCATAATACAAATTCTAACAGTCTATTCAGTGGGACTATCAGCCGTGTATCCACCAGACATCTGCACAACACAACTGATGGTCCCAACGCCATTTAAAAGGCAAGAAATCCCACTTATTACACCTGACAGGGCACACCTGTGAAGTGAAGACCATTTCCGTTGACTACCTCTTGAAGCTCATCAAGAGAATGCCAAGAGTGTGCAAAGCAGTAATCAAAGCAAAAGGGGGCTACTTTGAAGAACCTAGAATATAAGACACATTTTCAGTTGTTTCACACTTTTTGTTAAGTATTTCATTCCACATGTGTTAATTCATAGTTTTGATGCCTTCAATGTGAATCTACAATTTACAGAGTCATGAAAATAAAGAAAACTCGTTGAATGAGAAGGTGTGTCCAAACTTTTGCTTAGTACTGTATATACTGCTCAAAAAAATAAAGGGAACACTTAAACAACAAAATGGTATTTTAGTGTTCCCTTTATTTTAATGAGCTCCCCGGCCATGTCAGTTTAGGAGATGTTGAGCATCTGAAGATGCTAAAAATTGATTATTTTTATAAAAAATATTTAGTGGGTCATGGGGCCTGGATAGAGTTCTTGAACAAGTTTGAGCTATGTAATGATTCTGTCATGCACTGTCTGGATCCGGATTTGCAGATTACAGCAACAGCGCTGAACCCTGTTCAAATTGCAGAGTCCGACAGGCAACCTCCCCAGGCAAGCCAGGGGAGGAGTCTTGCGAGGATAATTTGCATATTCCCAGTGCCTTCAGGGATAAGTGAAGAGTCACCGCGAGCTCAAGGAGAACCGGGTTTTGGCCGTTAGAGCCGGAAGGAAGACTTCTGAAAGCCAGGGAAGGAGTCTTGCGAGGATAATTTGCATATTCCCAGTGCCTTCTGGGATAAGTGAAGAGTCACCGCGAGCTCAAGGAGAACCGGGTTTTGGCCGTTACAGCCGGAAGGAAGACTTCTGAAAGCCAGGGAAGGAGTCTTGCGAGGATAATTTGCATATTCCCAGTGCCTTCTGGGATAAGTGAAGAGTCACCGCGAGCTCAAGGAGAACCGGGTTTTGGCCGTTACAGCCGGAAGGAAGACTTCTGAAATCCGCGCGCCGCTAGGATTTTAGCCTGTCTTCTTCATTGTGAGCGTGAGTGAGCAAAGTGTGAGCAAAAGTAAGTGTGAGTAGAATTGTTTGTATTTAGTTGTTTAATTACTTAACATTTGTTTAGTGCTATCCCCATTAGAAAATGTGCTCCACTATTGCTAATGCGATCCAGTGTACATCTTGTCTCATGTATGCAGTCCTTGAAAAGCCGTTCGAGGGTGCATACTGTTGTTCGAGATGTGCGCAAGTTGCACGTTTGGAAGCCCAGATACTGGATCTAAATGAGCATCTGGCAACTCTGAGATGCATTAGCAATATGGAAAGGAGTGTGCTGCTCACTGAGCAGCAGCTTGCTGGGTCAGATGTGGGGGAGGATCGTAGTAGGGAGCGGCAGGACGGTGAGGTAGGTAGCTGGGTGACAGAAAGGGGGGTAAAGGGAAAAGTGCTAGGAAGGCTTGTCCTGAATTGACACACCCCAATAGGTTTGCAAACTTGGCAGATGAGGGGGATGTCATTACAGGGGTAGCATTGCTGCAGCAAGGCATGACCTCTGAATGCCAGAGGAGTGTCTGCTCCAGTAAGGGGGGGAATAGGAGTGCAGGGCAGGCAAGACAGGTACTGGTAGTGGGGGACTCAATTATTAGGGGGACAGATAGGGCAATCTGTCACAAAGACAGGGATCTCCGAACAGTGTGTTGTCTTCCTGGCGCTCGAGTTCGGCACATCGCTGATCGGGTTGACAGATTACTAGGAGGGGCTGGGGAAGACCCAGCGGTCATCGTACACATTGGCACAAATGACAAAGTTAGAGGTAGGTGGAAGGTCCTTAAAGATGATTTCAGGGAATTAGGTTGTAAGCTTAAAGCATGGACCTCAAAGGTGGTATTTTCGGAAATACTACCTGTGCCACGAGCCACACCAGAGAGGCAAAGAGAGATCAGGGAGGTTAACAGGTGGCTCAGGAATTGGTGTAGGAAAGAGGGTTTTGGGTTCCTGGAGAATTGGGCCGACTTTTCAGTTGGCTACAGATTCTATGCTAGGGATGGGCTGCATCTTAATGGGGAGGGTGCAGCTCTGCTGGGGCAGAAAATGGCTAGAAGGTTGGAGGAGTGTTTAAACTAGGAATGGGGGGCGAGGGTATTCACTTTATAGAAGGGGAATGTAGTGCAGATAGTGACCAGGGCACAAGTAATGAAATTGGGGGTGGTACGGGGGGAAGGGTTAGGACAGTTAATACAGTAAGCAGGAATACAGGTGCAGAGTCATACGTAACGTGCATGTACACTAATGCCCGAAGCCTCACAAATAAGGTGGAGTAATTAGAATTAATATTGTTGGAAGAAAATTATGATATAGTGGGGATATCAGAGACATGGCTGGATGAGAGCTATGACTGGGCTGTTAATTTACAGGGTTATAGCCTATTCAGGAATGACCGTACAAATAAGCGAGGGGGAGGTGTGTGTCTATATGTAAAATCATCCTTAAAACCCATCCTGCGTGACAACATATGTGAGGGTACTGAGAATGTAGAGTCCCTATGGGTGGAGATAAGGGGGGGGAGAATGAATAATAAAATACTGATAGGGGTGTGTTATAAGACGCCGAATATTATGGAAGAGGTAGAGAATCTCCTCATAAAGCAAATTGATAAAGCAGCGAGTCTCGGAGAGGTAATTATTATGGGGGACTTTAACTATCCTGATATCAATTGGGGAACAGAAACTTGCAGTTCCAGCAAAGGAAATAGATTTTTGATAACAATGAAAGATAATTACCTTTCACAAATGGTACAGGACCCCACAAGAGGGGGAGGACTACTAGACCTTGTACTAACCAATAGGCCAGACCGCATATCAAATATACAAGTTGGGGGTTACTTGGGGAATAGTGATCACAAAATAATAAGTTTTCATGTATTCTTTAGTAAGATGTCTAGTAGAGGGGCTACAAGGACACTAAACTTCAGGAAAGCAAATTTTAAACGGTTGAGAGATGATCTTAGTGCAATAAACTGGGATGATGTACTAAGTAATAAAAGTACACAAAGCAAATGGGAGACTTTTATGAGCATCCTGAATAGGGCTTGTGCAGAAAATATACCCTATGGGAACAAACATGCTAGAAATAGGAGGAAACCCCTATGGCTAAATAGAGCTGCAAGGGAAGCAATAAAAGAAAAACAGAAAGCCTTAAAAGAATTAAAGAGGGTAGGTAGTGATGAGGCATTATATAATTATAGAAAATTAACTAAAATATGTAAAAAGCAAATTAAGTTAGCTAAGTTTGAGACAGAGAGACTCATTGCGAGAGAAAGTAAAATAATCCTAAAATATTCTTTAACTACATAAACAGTAAAAAACTGAAAAGCGATAGTGTTGGCCCCCTTAAAAATAGTCTTGGTGAAATGGTGGAAGGGAATGAGGGTAAAGCCAACCTGCTGAATGACTTTTTTTCTACGGTTTTTATACAAGAAAATGCCATGGCAGATGACATGACCAGTGATACCATAAATTCACCCTTGAGTATTACCTGCTTAACCCAGCAGGAAGTACGCCACCGCCTCGAAATCACTAAGGTTGACAAATCTCCGGGCCCGGATGGCTACACCCCAGAGTACTACAGGAATTGAGTTCTGTGATAGATAGACCATTATTTTTAATCTTCTCAGATTCCTTAATAACAGGGTCGGTACCGCAGGACTGGCGCATAGCAAATGTGGTGCCAATATTCAAAAAGGGTACAGAAATTATAGGCCGGTAAGTTTAACCTCTACGGTTGGTAAAATCCTTGAGGGTTTCTTGAGAGATGCTATACTGGAGTATCTCAAGAAAAATAACCTTATGACAGAGTATCAACATGGGTTTATGAGGGATCGATCCTGTCAAACTGATCAGCTTCTATGAAGAGGTAAGTTCAAGCCTGGACCAGGGAAATGCAGTGGATGTTGTGTATATGGACTTTTCAAAAGCTTTTGATATGGTGCCACACAAAAGGTTGGTACATAAAATGAGAATAATGGGGATAGGGGAAAATATGTGTAACTGGGTTAAAAACTGGCTCAGTGATAGGAAACAAAGGGTGGTTATTAATGGTACGTACTCGGACTGGGTCTCAGTTCATAGTGGGGTACCACAGGGGTCAGTATTGGGCCCGCTTCTTTTCAATATATTTATAAATGACCTTGTTGGGGGCATGCGGAGTAGAATTTCAATATTTGCAGATGATACTAAACTCTGCAGGGTAATCAATACAGAGGAGGATAATTTTATATTACAGGGAGATTTATGTAAATTGGAGGATTGGGCTGAGAAGTGGCAATTGAAGTTTAATGTAGATAAATGTAAGGTCATGCACTTGGGTAGAGGAAGTAACATTTATGATTATGTACTTAATTGTAGAACACTGGGTAAAACAGACACAGAAAAAGACTTGGATGTATGGGTGGATGGTAAACTTCACTTTAGTGGACAGTGTCAGGCAGCTGCTGCCAGGGCTAATAAAATAATGGGATGTATTAAAAGAGGTAGAAGTGTTCATGAAAAAAATATAGTTCTACCTCTGTACAAGTCACTAGTGCGACCGCACTTAGAATACTGTGTACAATTCTGGTCACCGATATATAAGAAGGACATAGCTGAACTGGAGAGGGTGCAGAGAAGAGCCACCAAGATTATTAGAGGAATGGGTGGGCTGCAATACCAAGACAGGAAAAACGAAGGCTTAGGGGGGATCTAATCACAATGTATAAATATATGAGGGGACAGTACAGAGACCTTTCCAAAGATCTTTTTACACCTAGGCCTGCGACTGGAACACGGGGGCATCCGCTACGTCTTGAGGAAAGAAGGTTTAATCATAATCACAGACGAGGATTCTTTACTGTACGAGCAGTGAGACTGTGGAGCTCTCTGCCGCATGATGTTGTAATGAGTGATTCACTACTAACATTTAAGCAGAGCCTGGACGCCTTTCTTGAAAAATTTAATATTACCAGTTATGTATATTAGATTTTATGACAGGGTATTGATCCAGGGAACTAGTCTGATTGCCGGATGTGGACGAAGGAAGGAATTTTTTTCCCCATTGGAACCTGTTTGCCACATTGGGGTTTTTTTGCCTTCCTCTGGATCAACATGTTAGGCTACGGGTTGAACTAGATGGACTTAGAGTCTCCCTTCAACCTTAAAAACTATGATACTATGATACTATGAACCTCGTTTCCGTTAAATGCTTAGCTCTGCCGGGCGTCGGCTGAGATGTTTCCACTGCTCCCAGCCGTGTAGGAGTTAATCTTTTCTGAGCAGTGTACAACTCTTCTGAAAGTCTAGTTGCTGATTACCATCCACAGTTTGTCTCTATCTATTTAAGGCTGGGGAGTTTGTTATTAGATCGCCGAAGATAGCATCTCCTCATGCCCTTGTGAATATCCGGTATCCTTGGCGATCCTCTTTTGGTGACCTGCAATCTGTTGCTTTTGTGGTGTGGAAGTGTCCCTCGGTATGCTTTACTTCCTCCCTTATATTTTATTTCCTTCTGTGCCTTTATTCTCTTCCCTTTGTGGTTGTTTGCAGGTTGAACGAGCTTCAGTTCTTCCCCCTGTCCATTTTCTTGGGAGGAGGTTATCTTGGTATCTCTTGCCCAGCCCAGAGCTAGGGGGGTTGCGGGGGGTTAGGTCAGGGTGTGAATGGACTCATATAAGCGCAATCTGCCGCAAAACGGCTGTCGTCTGTAGAGGGCCTACACCCGGCACCTCTCCCGCATGTTTTAATTGCACAGTTTTGGAATAAAAATGACTGTCTGGCTACGAACTTGGGGAATCCATTCCTTCTGCTCTTTCAGATTATTCAGGGAGTGAATAGGAGTTAGGGGCATGCTGGGGGCCCAGACCTCACTACCCTTAAGTGTACCTCTGGGTTGAGGGTCAATGCAGGGATCCCAGTCATAGGACCAGTTCAGGTCTTCCCAGCTAGCCTAGCCCAACCATAACAGATTCACTCATGATTAGTTTTTCGAAGCATTTTTTTTTTTTGCAAAGTTTTTCAATTCATACAGAGACGTTGAGGCAAAATTATTACTCAGCCCCTCGTACATCTCAATCCCTGCAGCCATGATGGATGCAGAGATACAAAGTAGATTTTTTCTTTCTTTGAATCTTGGTGGTAATCGCTTATCCTACTCACATTTTCAATTGAGATAGAAATGGAATTAATTGATTCAGCCTGTCAGCACTTTAGTATTAATAAGCTTGAGCTTCCCATGGTGCCGTTTATTGATACTTTCAAATTTAGCTTTGATTTGGGGAATAACACAAATATTGCCTCATTATTCACTGTTCTTTTCAGCCCTCTGATGTTACGAGTTTTCCCGGCATTAAATACCTTTGAAGAAAAATCTCTGCTTCAATAGATGGTAGAAATAAAGCAGCTGCAAAATAGTAAAAGTCAAAGCCAAACAATGGCAGAAATATTTGCATAGACCTCAGTATATTTAATCTCTCCTTATACATCTGTTTGTTCAGAAATTACAAGTCCCCGTAGACAGATATTTCTAAAAATGAAAAATGCTAATTCTGTATAGAAAATTCATAAAAAAGACGCATAAATCAGGCACATGCTATGTGAAAAGATGAATTGTGCTAAGACTAAGACATAAAACACTGTGTAGCAATGAACAGGTTTGGTATTTGCATGTACCGGTGTATTCGTGTTGGTGATTATTTGTGATACATTTTATATTTGTTTATTGACCTACCATATATAAATGGTAAAAGAAAATTAGGCTCTGGTCACACTCGTGTTATGGTTTTAGTTTACACACCGGCATCACCCAATGGAACCTACTGACTGGTGACATTTTTTGATGGAGGTTTCATCACTGTGTCCATCTGACTAATGATGGAAATTCTAAACAAAAGCAGCAATGAGGGGGAGAAGGGAAGGGAGGAAGGAAGAAGGGAAGGGAGGAAGGAAGGAAGAAGGGAAGGGAGAAAGAGAAGGAAGGAAGAAGGGAATGGAGGAAGGAAGGAAGAAGGGAAGGGAGGAAGGAAGGAAAGAAGAAGGTAAGGGAGGAAGGAAGGAAGGAAGAAAGGAAGGGAGGAAGAAGGGAAGGGAGGAAGGAAGGAAGATGGGAAGGGAGGAAGGATGGAAGAAGGGAAGTGAGGAAGGAAGGAAGAAGGGAAGGAAGGAAGGAAGAAGGGAAGGGAGGAAGAAGGGAAGGGAGGAAGAAGGGAAGGGAGGAAGAAGGGAAGGGAGGAAGAAGGAAGCGAGTAAGAATGGAAGGGAGGAAGGAAGGAAGAAGGGAAGGGAGGAAGAAGGGAAGGGAGGAAGGAAGATGGGAAGGGAGGAAGGATGGAAGAAGGGAAGTGAGGAAGGAAGGAAGAAGGGAAGGAAGGAAGGAAGGAAGGAAAGAAGAAGGGAAGGGAGGAAGAAGGGAAGGGAGGAAGAAGGAAGGGAGTAAGAATGGAAGGGAGGAAGGAAGGAAGAAGGGAAGGGAGGAAAGAAGAAGGGAAGGGAGGGAGAAGGGAAGGAAGAAGGGAAGGTAGGAAGAAGGAAAGAGAGGAAGAAGGGAAGGGAGGAAGAAGGGAAGGACGGAAGAAGGGAAGGAGGAAAGAAGGGAAGGAAGAAGGAAAGGGAGGAAGAAGGGAAGGGAGGAAGGAAGAAGGGAAGGGAGGAAGAAGGAAAGGGAGGAAGAAGGGAAGGAAAGAAGAAGAGAAGGAAGGAAGAAGGGAAAGGAGGAAGAAGGGAAGGGAGGAAGAAGAAAAGGGAGGAAGGAAGAAGGGAAGGGAGGAAGCAAGAAGGGAAGGGAGGAAAGAGGGAAGGGAGGAAGAAGGGAAGGAAGAAGGGAAGGGAGGAAGAAGGGAAGGGAGGAGGGGAAGCAAGAAAGAAGGGAAGGAAGGAAGAAGTGAAGGGAGGAAGGAAGGGAGCAGGGAAGGGAGAGAAGGAAGGAAGAAGGGAAAGGTGGAAGGGAAGGAAGGAAGAAGGGAAGGAAGAAGGGAGAGAAGGAAGGAAGAAGGGAAAGGTGGAAGGGAAGGAAGGAAGAAGGGAAGGAAGAAGGGAGGAAGGAAAGGAAGGAAGAAGGGAAGGGAGGAAGAAGGGAAGGAAGGGAGGAAGAATGGAAGGAAGGAAGGAAGGAAGAAAGAAGAGAAGGGAGGAAGAAGGGAAGGAAGGTTGAAGGGAAGGGAGGAAGAAGGGAAGGAAGAAGGGAAGGGAGGAAGAAGGGAAGGGAGGAAGATCAAAGTGCAATACTCAGAAGCCCAAATGGAAGGCTCTGTGTGAATGACGTAGGACGTGTTATGCACACAGGGCTGGGAAGGAGGACGGCAACTGCAAAGGATAGAGGAGGTGCTGGACTGAGACCAGTGATGCCCATTGAACCAGACTGCTCCCTAGGTGACCATAATAAAGGTGTTTTTTATGTTACACAGAGCAGCCTAGGCTCTTATATACAGTATTCTGGAATGCAGTATATAAGGCCTCAATGGTGGTGGCCGCAGCTTTAAGGGATCAAATCTGGTGACAGGTTCCCTGTAATAGGGGAAGTTTAGGACTTTTTGTTCAAGTTTTTAAAAAGTTGCAAGTTCATAAATTTGGACGCTTTTCACACCCAGATTAAACCAATTTTTAAAAAGTGGAAAAAGAAGTCTAAAATCATAAAAATACTTGCAAATTTTTGAAAAAAAATAAAACAGTAAAATCTGCAATTTTTCAAGCAAAAAACTTTCTTGATAAATTCCTTCTAAAGATATACAAAATAGTAGGTGGCCATAAAATAACCTAAGGTGTTTAGACCTATGTGCAGACTGACCCAGAGGACAGAAATGGCTGAAAATTGGTAGGTATGCTATTCAAGGTATGGGGAAACGGAAGGCATCTTAAAAAAAATTGTACCAAAACTCCCCACCAGGTGAAAAACTGGCGCTGTACAGTGAGCGAGCGGCCCAAAAATCGTGTGCCGATAATTGGAGATGTCACAGTTGTTCCACAGACAAGCATAACTATTCAATATGGCCGCCATTATGCATGGTGACCATGTTCATCCTATGCAGAACATGCTTGACGCTTGCATGCAACATGTCTTGTGTCAGGTGGGATTCTGCGCACTTCCAAAATGATGTGGTCTTTGAGGTCAGCCAGGGTGTCGACATTTCCCCAATAAACTTGCTCTTTCAAGTGTCCCCACAACCAGAAATCACAAGGATTGAGGTCGGGCGAATGTGGAACGTTAGGGAAGGTGCAGCTCACAATCCTGTCATCAAGAAAATGTGCACGCAGAATGTTCTTCACATGATTTGTGATGTGAGGAGGTGCTCCATCATGCATGAAGGTGGTTGCCTGAAGACACTGCCGCTGTTGGAGTTGCGGAACGACCACTGTTTCCAGCATTGTCTTGTATCTCGCTGCTGTCACGGTGCAGGTAGCAACCACAGGTGGCCTCATTTCTTTGTAAAAGAAGGGTCTGAGGATGAATGATGAGGTAAAGCCACACCAAACGGTTACCTTTGGCGAATGCAGCCGCAACCCCTCAGCCACATGTGGGTTTTTGGTGGCTCATATGCAACAGTTTTGTGTGTTCACCGTTCCATTCGTTGCACCACAGAACAATCCATGGCAAATTGCCATCTACTTCCACTCTCGCCTGAAACATGAATGTAAATGTCATGCGGGTATCATTGTCACGAGGAAGAAGTTGTTAATGATGGCTAATTTTGTAGAGGTATGCCCGCGAGACCTTTCGGAGGACTTTCCACACTGTGCCGTACCAGAGAGTAATAGAAGAAGGGTCTTAATTCCGCACCAAGGACTCAATGGATCCAGGAAGAGATTAATGCTTCTTTGATAACATGCACAAGTCTACGCGTTTCTGGAGACACAGCTCCCTTCATCAGGACATTGGCAAGAGAACATCAAAGGATTTGATGTTCTCTTGCCAATGTCCTGATGAAGGGAGCTGTGTCTCCAGAAACTTGTAGACTTGTGCATGTTATCAAAGAAGCATTAATCTCTTCCTGGATCCATTGAGTCCTTGGCGCGACATTAAGACCCTTCTTCTATTACTCTCTGTTATCAGCCAACTTTGGGACTGCTGCCGGGACCTTATATATGCCTGCATAGTGGTTGTGACTGGCACAACTATTATAGGTGAGTGTGTTTTTATTACATATCTTCCTCCCCTTTTTGGGGTAAGACCCTATTGTGCTTTTCTTTCCACAGTTTCTCATCCACACTGTCCTGTACGGGAGCCCCAATTGACTGGAAACACTGCTGTTCCCGGCAGGGTTATTCGTGCCCTGTTCCACGAAGGCAGTGGCAATGTCCTCCACGACCTCTCTGCTTACCGGTCGTCACCCGCGTTCTGGCTAAACACTCAATAACCCTGTTGCATCAAAACGTGTCCTCATCTGTCTCAGTGAACTGACAGCCATTGGACCCGCTACGTGTGTGAGGGTTTTTCAAACGACGAAAGGCTCTCAGTGCAGCTGTAGCATTCCCGGCATTCTCAGAAAACAACCGCTCTAACAGCGCACCATCTGGCAAAGAGACACACTAAGTTGCAAGGTGTGCTCATTTTACAGCGCCACTTTTTCACCTGGTGGGGAGTTTTGGTATAAAAAAATGTTTAAGATGCCTTTCGTTTCCCCCTGCCTTGAATAGCATACATACCAATTATCAGACAATTCCGTCTACTGGTCAGTCTGCACACGGCTCCAAACACCTTGTTTTATGGCCATCTTGTATATATTGTACTGATATACAATATATATAGAGTATATATATATTGTATTGATATGCAGCGCATGATTGTAAATGTACAATATATATATATATATATATATATATATATAGTACTGATATACAGTGCATGTTTGTAGATGTAAAATATATATATATAGTATATATATATATATATATATATATATATATATATATATATATATATATATGTTGTACTGATATACAGTGCATGTTTGTAGATGTACAATATATGTATATATATATATATATATATATATTGTACTGGTATACAGTGCATGTTTGTATGTGTACAATATATGTACACAGTATATATATATATATATATATATATATATATATATATATATATATATATATATATATATACATATATATACATATATATTGTACTGATATACAGTGCATGTTTGTAGATTCTCAGCATCGAGACATGTTTATATTTTTCCTTAGGCAAGAAAGATAATGATAATTTAGCCTTTGGCACTTGTCAATATATGTAAAAAAAATAATTAGAGACAATTCCATTAACATTTACCAATCCCGGTATCGCGTAGATTGATGCTAACGATGTGTATCCCAGTTTTCGCTTGATTAGAGGATGAGGAGAGGCATCAGGAAGGTGTGTGGGAGAGAAGCCATTATTTCTTTCTCGTCATGAGAGATAGACAATGGCTGAGGATGGAATTGCCATTTGTAAAAATAATGAGTTCATTGTAGATGCAGAAGAGGAAATCCATGACATATTACAAATAGAGCGGTAATGATGGCTGGGAGCAGCTTTAAATTTAGTATTTGAGCTGAGCAAAATCATTTCTTGGGTTTGTAATCCATCAGAATTCGATGACTAAAGCGTGCTTTACACGTTGCGACATCGCTAGCCGATGCTAGCAATGCCGAGCGCGATAGCACCCGCCCATGTCACACGGCCGATATGTGGTGATCACTGCCGTAGTGAACATTATTGCTACAGCAGCGTCACACGCACTTACCTGCCCTGCGACGTTGCTGTGACCGGCGAACTGCCTCCTTTCTAAGGGGGCGGTTCGTTCAGCGTCACAGCGACGTCACAGCAGCATCACTGAACCGCCGCCCAATAGAAAAGGAGGGGTGGAGATGAGCGACCGGAACATGGCGCCCACCTCCTTCCTTTCTCCTTTTCCGGTGGAGGCAGGTAAGCAGATGTTTGTCGCTCCTGCGGTATGACACATAGCGATGTGTGCTGCCGCAGGAATGACGAACAACATCACACCTTTCACTGCAGCAATATTATGGAAATGAGCGACGTGACAATGAGCAATGATTTTTGACGTTTTTGTGCCCGTTGATCGTCGCTCATTTGCGTTAAACGCTGCGATGTCGGTAATGGCGCCGGATGTGCGTCACTAACGACGTGACCCGACGATATCTCGTTGCCGATGTCGCAACGTGTAAAGCCCGCTTAAGAGTAGGGCAACATGGAGACTCTTGGATCGATATTCGCGGCCGGATTGCAAGTCTCAATCCATATTAAACTGGGGTACATTGTGCCAACCAGATGACATAAAGGGGATCTGTCACCAGCATTTTGCCACATAATCTGACCTGACAGCAACACAATATAGGGGCAGAAACTCTGATTTAAGTGGGCTGCTTGCTGTAGTTGTGATATAATCAGTTTTTTCAGCAGGAAATTATCACTAGATGGTTAGTAAATTTGCTGTCATGTAGTTCTCCATTCCCATGAGCTACCCCACCACTGATTGGCAGCTTTCTGTCACAAGGGAGCTTTTACAGGTATCGTCGACTGTCATGGCAGAGTCAGGATATTGGGAGACTTCAGATTCCTGCACTCTTCCTGCTAACATCTCTGAGGTCAGGCATTGACTCACAGACCTATAGTTCATAGTCAGGCTTGCAAGAGTTAATCTCTGCTGGGCTGCTTGTTAACCTTTTTTAGTCACATGCTGTAGGAGATGTAGCAGAGCCAGTCATATTCACTCATCTCATATATATGCTGGCTGGACTCTTGCATTAATGCCAGCTATAGCCTGTCTATACTTGTCTGGAAGTTAATCCCTGCTGGGCTGCTTGTTAGTCTCCTTTGATCACATGCTATGAGGGAGCCAGTCACATTTGCTCTCCTTTTATATATGCTTGCTGGACTTTTGCATTAATGCCAGCTATAGCTTCTCTATACTGGTCTGGAGAGGTGGATTTATCCAGGCTTACTGGTGGTTGTAATATTATTGCTGCTTGTGGTTGTGGTATTAACTCTTGTTGTCCTTTTGTTGCTGCTTTGCTTCACTTGCTTTTCTCTTTAGTTTTTTACTGTTTATTACTGAGAGTGTGCAGTGTGACTGAGCTTCTGTTATTCCTGTCTCTCTTATCTGTGTTTTCATCACACTTCTGCCCCTTCCTTCCCTGGAGGGAGGGGGGAACAGATTAACTTTACTCAGCCCCTTTCTGTCTGCCTGCATTAGAATTAACGTCTATAATGGTGACAAGGGAGGGAGGCCAGGTAGGCAGACAGGGGTGAGAATAGATAACAAGACCTGACCCACATATTACCTTCCTGTTGCACCTGTCAATCAAATAGCAGTGCATTGCTGGAACTGTACTTGCGCATAATTCTGAAATAAAACATCCTATCTCTACAAAGAAAATGTATGCTTATATTCAGCATCCTAGCACCAGTATAGCACTGGCTTTACTTTATATATGAAAATCCTGCTGGTTGGTTCCCTTTAACAACATTGTGTTGGAATTATTGTAAATACACTTTTACAGGATCTGTTACTTGCCATAAATGTGCATTTTTTTTAACTTGATGTTAATATTGCTGTTCTCCTAAATCTGTTGTTGTTTTTCTTTTGTTTCTGCACCTCTCCGTTCCTAAGATACAGCCTTTATCCCCTGTAAATAAATCTAGTCTTGTTAGCCAAATTTTTCCCATTTATGGTAATTTGTGTTGTGCTTTTAAGTGGTGTTACCATTCCCCTGCTCTGCGTTACTACCCCTCCTTTTTTGTTGTTCCCCTGTACACATATCGTCTCTCCTTTGTGTTTTGAGTGCTGTGTGTATGAGTTTCCGTTCTCCCTTGTTCATATCATTTTGTGGGGTTTTGTTTTTGTGTTTTCAGGCTCACCCCGAGGGTGTGGGAGAGGGAGAGAGAAATTATGGCTCAGACAGGAATTAGGGTCACGCTGGGGGCTCGGACATGGCTACCATCAAGCGTACCTCCGAGATAAGGAACAGTGCATCTACTTTGTGTTGTGAGTGGAGTGTGTGCGAGTTTCGGTTCTCCCTTGTCCATATCATTTTGAGGGGTTTTGTCTTTGTGTTTTCAGGCCCACCATGAGGGTGTGGGAGAGGGGGAGTAAAATTATGGCTCAGACAGGAATTAGGGTCACACTGGGGACTCAAACCTGGCTATCATCAAGTCTGCCTCCAAGATAAGGGACAGCGCATCTCCTTAGTGTTTTGAGTGATGTGTGTATGTATGCCGCCCCGTGCTTGGTAGTCAAGCCGCTCGGGTCCGGACCCTCAGTGGGTGGCTCGAGGGTCTCCGGACCCGGGGGTCCTGCGGTCACTCCGATCAAAAAGGGATTTGTGGCTTGGGGACGTAGGTGTACGGCCGGAGCCGTGTTAAGTTCGTGACGCCACCCACGGGATGTGGTGAAGGTGGACACCACCGCAGCAGTTACGGGGCACCCGGGGGAGATGTTGCACAGCAAGTTGTTAACCCCTCCGTGGGTAGGGATGGTGGCCCTGGGACCCATTGGGAGAGTTGGGTGGTGCAGGAAGATGGGCGGCTGGAGGGCACTGATGTACTCACTATTAGTATACACATGACTCGAGTCTCTGGTAAACCAAGGTGATGGTGGTCGGTGCCCGCAGCCGGCTGCAGTCTAGTCCCCCACCCGGTTGGTGGCCTCCGTCTTTCTCCCGCACCTGCTTTATGATGATGGACTACCTGCGCTTGCAACTTCAGGAGTCCGCTCCCCGGCTTGTGATTGCCTGAGGAGCCCTTTGCTCGCAGACGCTGGCCCATGGGATCTCTCTGCCGTGGTGGTGGCATTCTATCCCCCTTGTTGGGCTGTTGCCTTTAGTCTGGACTTTGGGTGGGACAGGACCTATAGTCCTGGCCGCAATCAGTTAATTAGCTAGCCCCCAGTAGCTTCTGGGCCTAGCTTCAGGGTCTGAGTACCCCCTTTTGTGCTCCAGTTTCTGAGTCGGTTCCCCAGGTCGGTACCGGCGGGCTACTACCCTGTCCCGGTCCACCTCAGTTCCACCGAGCCATCTTCCCGGCTCCTGCAGATGGAGACTGCCATCTGCCTCCTAGCCAGCAGTACCAGGGCTCCTACCCTGGCACTGGTTCAAGGTTTGGTTCTCGCCTCTGCTGGAGCTTTACACAGCTCCAGCCCACACATCTCTCCACCTTGAACTCCAATGCTTGTCTCAACACAGACTAAACTTTCCCACCTCAGGCCATCTGAACTCCTCGGTGAGCATGCACCAACCGCCTGGCTACGCCCCCTGGTGTGTCCATCAAGCACTGAGGGAGGTGACTAGGATTTTAAATGTTTGGCTGCTGTCACCTTGTTAGGGGACTGGTGTAGTGCGGGGCCCTATTTGTGACTACTTGGCCCGGCCAGGGCATCACATATGAGTTTCCATTCTCCTTTGTCCATATCATTTTGTGGGGTTTTGTCTTTGTTGTTTCAGGCCCACCCCGAGCATGTGTGAGAGGGGGAGTAAAATGATGGCTTGGACAGGAATTAGGGTCATGCTGGGGGCTCGGACCTGGCTACCATCAAGCTTACCTCCAAGATAAGGGAGAACGCATCTCCTTTGTGTTGTGCGTGCAGTGTGTACGAGTTTCCGTTCTCCCTTGTCCATATCATTTTGTGGGGTTTTGTCTTTGTGTTTTCAGGCCCACCACGATTGTGTGGGAGAGAGGGAGTAAAATGATGGCTCGGACAGGAATGAAGGTCACGCTGGGGGCTCGGACCTGGCTACCATCAAGCCTACCTAAAAGATAAAGGACAGCACATCTCCTTTGTGTTGTGTATGCAGTGTGTACGAGTTTTCGTTCTCCCTTGTCCATATCATTTTATGGGCTTTTGTCTTTGTGTTTTCAGGCTCACCGCGAGGGTGTGGGAAAAGGGAAGTAAAATTATGGCTCGGACAGGAATGAGGGTCACGCTAGGGGCTCGGACCTGGCTACCATCAAGCGTACCTCCGAGATAAGAGACAGGGCAGCTTCAGGTCATCTGTCCCGTCATTACATTTCCCATTACAGCCCATTGCATTATGCATTAATTGAAGGAAATGAAAGCCAAAGTGACTTTGTTCAACTGATTTTTCATTAAAATGTTTCTATGTTCTCACTAGTTCAGATCTTCTGAATTCTTGGACTCAACAACACAGAAAGCAGGAGGTGTTAATAAAGACTTTACTCTACTTGTCAAGAAAGTAGAGTTCTAAGAAATCCCATTGATCTTACCTGCCATGGTCCGGCTTTGTAGATCATACCACAGAATATTAACTTCAAAAACTCAATTATCACCTCTGCTAAATTTTTAACTGATCTCTACATGTTGAGTCAAATTTTAACTGATGTTGCAAAACTCAATCCAGCAACGGGGAAAAAAAATCAATCTCTAATTTCTAATTTCTCCCCAAAAATGAAAATGAAGTCGAAAGCTGAAAAATGGTGAAATAACAGGATACTGATGAAGAAGCAAATGACATGGATATGACAGAACACGGAAAATGATAATTAAAGACGTGATACTCATTAACAACTCATTGTTCCATTTTTCCTGCGATGGAGTGCAAATAGAGGTTTCCACGGGGAAATTGATTCTCCAATTATGTATTTCCTTGTATATGTAAACATTTAATAAACTCCGTTCGGAATACATTTAGATCGTAATTTTTATTCATCTGCAGATAAATCCATAAACGCAAATTGAAATTGTGGTAGCAAAGAAAAATGCAGATTAGGACTAGGAATGTTATCAGGTTAATCGACTATAGAGAATAAAGCGTTATGATGTGTCTGCTACCATGAATTAATCATAGATAATCCTGCGGTGTCAGAAGAATAAAAATGTATATTTGATAGTTTGTAACATTTCTCTGGTTAGAAGAAACAAGAAACTGAAGGCCCTTGTTTCCGATATGCTCTAAACTCCTGGTTAGACCGCGTGGTGACATCACAGCTCACCTACTGAGATCAATGACATCATCAAATATCACCTTATATGAAATCTATTTACACAAACATTTACTGCTTACCTTTTTATTCCCATAACAGGAAGAAATGGCAAATCACAAGGAAGTGTCTCCATTTTCTGATCTGCCGGGATCAAGATAGAATAGGTAACTTTATTGCTTTTTGGCATGCTAGGTGTTGTGAATGTCAGTTATGCTTTGGTTGCTGGGAGGCTCCCTCTTGTGGCCAGGAATGGTTTGGACATAGACCAGGTGTGTTGAGCAATGGGCGTTTCCATTGCTAACTATCTGCTTATTTAAATCCTGGTCTGATAGCAGCCTATGCCGGATGTCAGTTGTTCTTTGTTCACCAGCCTGCTTCATTCTGCTCCACACCACATCTACCCCAGATAAGTGCTTTGCTCTTTATTTGTTGTTTGGTTCTTTTACTCTTATCTGAGTTTGTATATTGCTGTGGTTGTTTTCAGTTTATTTGCATGCAGGGATCTTCCCTCTCAGTTACTCAGCTGGGAAACTCCCTGCAGTTATGTTTGGAGTATTGCTCCTATAAGTCCATGTGTTTGTGGCTTTTTGAATTTGTAATGATTCTTGTTTTCTGTTCATTGGTATGACAAGAGCGCCTGGTATAGGACGGAGTGCAGATCATGCGATCTGAGGGCCTTTTAGGACTATCATGGATTTGGAATTTTGCAGGGTTTTTCTCTGGCCACCATCAGCCCCTTTCCTGTCCTTTCCTATTTTAGTCAGTGGGGGCCTCATCTTTTGCTAATCCTATCATCTATCTGTGTATTGTGTTTTTCCTATATCACCGCAGTCTTTGAATGTGGGGGGCTTTCTATTCTTTGTCTATTTTCTGAGGCAGAGAGTTATTCATCTTTCCTTCCTTCAGGATAGCTAGTTCTCCGGCTGGGTTCACGGTGCACAGGATGTTAGTTCACCCCTCGGCTACTTCTAGTGTTGATGGTTAGTAAGGGGATGGCGGCCAGATTAGTTGCCAATGCTCTTGTCACCTTTTACCAATGAATTATGGTGGTCTTCCATGGTTCCGGATCATAACAGCTAGGTATGTGGAATAATCAGTCACATCAAGAGGAGGATGGGAAAAGAGAAGATCCAGCACCGACGTAATAAAAAAAAAAAATATTCAAAATTCATAAAAAAGGTAATTCCAATCAAGTGCAGAATATATTTACGCTTAACGCGTTTCAGACAAAGTAGACTCCTTATATGAATAAGGAGTCTACCCGAAACATGTCAAGCGTAAATATATTCTGCACTTGGTTGGAATTACCTTTTTTATGAATTTTGAATAAAGATTTTTTTTATTACGCCGGTGCCGGACCTTCTCTCCTCCCCTCCTCCTCTTGATGTGACTGATTATTCAGCTGTGGAAGCCAAACCACTTGTTCCGTGCACCGGACCAGAAGTTGGAGATACCTGCTTTGGAGTGGTGAGCTGAACTAAATTCCTTATTTAGGTATGTGGAAGCATCAAGCAAACGGCGAAAGAGAAGAGAAACCCTGCGTCTAGTGAAAGGGAAGATGGTGACCCTTGACCAAACCTACTGATGGTCCTCGGGGTCCTTCACCACCCAAAATAGGCTCTGCACGTATGCGCCAAGCCGGATACCTGACCCTAGATATCCCTAATGCTGTGTGCTAAATGGAGAACGGATGGGATGAGCCCACTAAACACTATTGACGACACAAGAAGGACGAACAGGGGGAAAATGCATCAACTACTTATCCACAGATGACACTGGCAAGAGTTCAGCAAAGTCTTCAGCAACAATATCACAGAAGAGTACACTGAAAATATCACCAGCACCAGTTCAAGGAAGGGGTATTTAAGCACTAAGGAAATTCTTATGATCAGCAGCTGGGTGAAAGTTGAGCTCCTGCTGGGTCCAAAAGGGAGAGAGATGAATCCAGCAGGAAAGCTACCTATACCAATGACTACTGACAGCAGGAACAATGGAAAGTCAGGGATCATTCTGCGCAGCCAAACGCACCCTAGATAGGTTCTGCACCTATGTGCTGAGCTGGATACCTGACCCTAGGATCCCTAGTGCTGGGCCCTAGATAGGAAACAGATGAGATGAGCTCTTTGTCAAACCACTAAACAGCTATAGAAGACACAGGAAAAACCCACAGGGGTAAAAGCATGAACTACTTATCCACAGATGACACTGGCAAGAGATCAGCAAAGTCTTCAGAAATGATATCACAGAGGAGTACACTGAAAATATCACCAGCACCAGTTTAAGGAAGGGGTATTTAAGCACTAAGGAAATGCTGATGATCAGCAGCTGGGTGAAGGTGAGCTTCTGCTGGGTCCAAAAGGGAGAGAGATGAATCCAGCAGGAAAGCTACCTATACCAATGACTACTGACAGCAGGGAGCATTCTGTGAAGCCAAACACCATGACCTTCTATGGCCAGAAACCACATGACTGTCTGTCACCCGTGACACACACCATTACACTTTTCTAATGCATTTTGCACACAATCCTCAATTTGTTTGCACTCACGCAATTTTTCAGATACATTCCTGGTAAATTATAGGCTCTCCCAAGCAAAAAAATAGTGTTTATTAAGCTCTTCCCAAAAGTAGATACTTTGCTCAGTTTGCGACTATTTTTGGGCAAAGTTTCGGGAATTTCCAAGATGGACTGGATGCAGAACAAACAGTAATTGTCTCAGTTCAGAGCGCTACATTTAAGGAGAAAAAGTATCAATGAGCAAAGAGATTTGCAAGATACATCATTCACACTGGTTCGAGCGAGTGTGAATTCCTTCAGCTGACACCTTAAGCGACTCTTCAAAGTGTGTCCAACAACAACATCATGACGTCACAGGGGCGTAATACTCACAATGAATGATTCTCCATGGTTTTTAGGTCAGGTGAGTTTGCTGGCCAATCAAGCACAGTGATACTATGGTTAATAAATCAGGTATTGGTACTTTTGGCAGTGTGGACAGGGGCCAAGTCCTGCTGGAAAATGAAATTTTCATCTCCAAAAAGCTTGTCGGCAGAGGGAAGCATGAAGTGCTGTAGACGTCCTGGTAGACGGCTGCGCTGACTTTGGTCACAGTGGACCTGCACCAGCAGATGACATGGCTCCCCAAACCATCACTGATTGTGGAGACTTCACACCAGACCTCAGCATCTTGGATTGTGGCCTCTCCACTCTTCCTCCAGACTCTGGGACCGCGATTTCCAAATTAAATGCAAAATTTACTTTCATCTGAAAACAACACCTCGGACACTGAGAACAGTCCGGTTCTTTTTCTCCTTGGCCCAGGTAAGACGCTTCTGGCGTTGTCTATTGGTCATGCGTGGCTTGACGCAAGGAATGCGACACTTGTAGCCCATGTCCTGGATACGTCTGTGTGTGGTGGCTCTTGAAGCACTTACTCCAGCAGCGTCCACTCCTGTGGATCACCCCCAAATTTTTGAATGACCTTTCCTTAACAATCCTATCAAGGCTGCGGTTATCCCGGTTGCTTGTGCACCTTTTTCTACCACACTTTTTACTTCTACTCAACTTTCCATTAATATGCTTGGATACAGCACTCTGAACAGACAGCTTCTATGGCAATAACCTATTGTGGCTTACCCTCCTTGTAAAATGTGTCAATGACTGCCTTCTGGACATCTGTCAAGTCAGCAGTCTTCCCCATGATTGTGTAACCTACTGAACCAGACTAAGGGACCATACGTGTTTTGTGGTAATTATTCTAATTTTCTGAGATAATAACTTTTGGGTTTTCATTGAATGTAAGCCATAATCGTCAACATTAACTGAAATAAACACTTGAAATAGATCCCTCTGCGTGTAATGACTCTATATATTATATAGAAATAGATCCCTCTGTGTGTAATGACTCTCCTTCTAAGTGTAATGACTCTATATAATCTATAGGAATAGATCCCTCTATGGGTAATGACTCTATATAATCTATAGGAATAGATCCCTCTGTGTATAATGACTCTATATAATATATAGAAATAGATCCATCTCTGTGTAATGACTCTATATAATATATAGGAATAGATCCCTCTGTGTGTAATGACTCTATATAATATATAGGAATAGATCCCTCTGTGTGTAATGACTCTATATAATATATAAGAATAGATCCCTCTGTGTGTAATGACTCTATATAATATATAGGAATAGATCCTTCTGTGTATAATGAATCTATATAATATATAGGAATAGATCCCTCTGTGTGTAATGACTCTATATAATATATAGGAATAGATCCCTCTGTGTGTAATGACTCTATATAATATATAGGAATAGATCCCTCTGTGTGTAATGACTCTATATAATATATAGGAATAGATCCCTCTGTGTGTAATGACTCTATATAATATATAGGAATAGATCCTCTGTGTGTAATGACTATATAATCTATAGGAATAGATCCCTCTGTGTGTAATGACTATATAATATATAGGAATAGATCCCTCTGTGTGTAATGACTATATAATATATAGGAATAGATCCCTCTGTGTGTAATGACTCTATAAAATATATAGGAATAGATCCCTCTGTGTGTAATTACTCTATATAATATATAGGAATAGATCACTCTATGTGTAATGACTCTATATAATATATAGGAATAGATTTCTCTGTGTATAATGACTCTATATAATATATAGGAATAGATCCCTCTGTGTGTAATGACTCTATATAATATATAGGAATAGATCCCTCTGTGTGTAATGACTCTATATAATATATAGGAATAGATCCTTCTGTGTATAATGACTCTATATAATATATAGGAATAGATCCCTCTGTGTGTAATGACTATATAATCTATAGGAATAGATCCCTCTGTGTGTAATGACTATATAATATATAGGAATAGATCCCTCTGTGTGTAATGACTCTATAAAATATATAGGAATAGATCCCTCTGTGTGTAATGACTCTATATAATATATAGGAATAGATCCCTCTATGTGTAATGACTCTATATAATATATAGGAATAGATCCCTCTGTGTGTAATGACTCTATATAATATATAGGAATAGATCCCTCTGTGTGTAATGACTCTATATAATATATAGGAATAGATCTCTCTGTGTGTAATGACTCTATATAATATATAGGAATAGATCCCTCTGTGTGTAATGACTCTATATAATATATAGGAATTGATCCCGCTGTGTGTAATGACTCTATATAATATATAGGAATAGATCCCTCTGTGTGTAATGACTCTATATAATATATAGGAATAGATCCCGCTGTGTGTAATGACTCTATATAATATATAGGAATAGATCCCTCTGTGTGTAATGACTCTATATAATATATAGGAATAGATCCCTCTGTGTTTAATGACTGTATAATATATAGGAATAGATCCCTCTGTGTGTAATGACTCTATATAATATATAGGAATAGATCCCTCTGTGTGTAATGACTCTTTTTGTATTGAATTACTGAAAAAATTAACTTTTTAATGATATTCTAATAAATTGAGATGCACTTGTATATCCTAGCATTCCTAGAATAAAAGTCTTAATAACATAAGCCCACAATGATCTAATACATGGACTCGAGTTCATTTCTCAAAAGTAACAGATTTGTCCCGAGTGAAATTAGGAATATTTTAATATAATTCAGTATTTAAAGTTCCTCGGGTCTTGAGCAATAAACAGTCGTTTACGCTCAGTAAATGCTCTGAAGACATTTAGAAGTGCTTAGAAATTCAGGTACTTTTTAATAAGCCTTAATTTACTTTGATAAGCGCCTAACGCTCGGCGCTCTGGATCCCGTCTTCTGAGACGTAAACTTTACACAGATGTCATTAGATAATGCGCTGCTCCAAATATCTTTCATTAAGTGACAAGTCAATTTAAATAGATATTATAACTATAAAAACTGTTCCTCTGTGCGTCATACGTGGTTTGTGGATGTTGAGGAAAGGATTTGGAATTATCAACCTATTCGAACATGGACGATTACGGGTGAACTCACAGATATCGGCGGGAGTAACTGGAAATTTAAAAAAAAAAAAATTGTTCTGGCCCAGGATTGATCACTATCTGGCCATACGCCGGCCCCCATATGAATCTATGGGGACCAGGATCCGGCACTTAAAAATGGTGCGTACTAGAGCAGCGCACTGTACTTACCGAGTCTCCGGCGCGGCTGTAACTGCTTCCAGGCCGCTCAATCTTCTTCTGGGGCATTTACCTTCATGCATATTCACTGCTTCCCCCGCCCACAGGCCATCCTGGTGTCTGTGGTTGGTTGCAGTCAGACACACCCCCAGCCTGTGTGACAGCATATATCTCACCAGACGCCGGCCCCCATATGAATCTATGGGGACCAGGATCCGGCACTTAAAAATGGTTGGGATTAGAGCAGCGCACTGTACTTACCGAGTCTCTGGCGCGGCTGTAACTGCTTCCAGGACACTCAATCTTCTTCTGGGGCATTTACCTTCATGCATATTCATTGCTTCCCCCGCCCACAGGCCATCCTGGCGTCTGTGGTTGGTTGCAGTCAGACACACCCCCAGCCTGTGTGACAGCATATATCTCACCAGACGCCGGTCCCCATATGAGTCTATGGGGACCAGGATTCGGCACCTAAAAATGGTTGGGATTAGAGCAGCGCACTGTACTTACCGAGTCTCCGGCATGGCTGTAACTGCTTCCAGGCCGCTCAATCTTCTTCCGGGACATTTACCTTCATGTATATTCACTGCTTCCCCCACCCACAGGCCATCCTGGTCTGTGGTTGGTTGCAGTCAGATGCACCCCGCGCCTGTGTGACAGCATACATCTGACCAGACGCCGGTCCGCATATGAGTCTATGGGGACCAGGATCTGGCACATACAAATGGTTGGGATTAGAGCAGCGCACTGTACTTACCGAGTCTCCGGCGCGGCTGTAACTGCTTCCAGGACACTCAATCTTCTTCCAGGACAATTACCTTCATGCATATACACTGCTTCCCCCGCCCACAGGCCATACTAGTGTCTGTGGTTGGTTGCAGTCATACGCGCCCCGAGCCTGTGTGACTGCATCTGACTGCAACCAATCCCAGACCAGAATTAGAAAAACAAAGACCAAGTACAGCGAACCTCATAATGATGGTAGTGTACATGAACCCCATAGAATACATACAAAAACTTGTGAGCGAGGGGGGGTATTTACCATGTTTTTTTGGAGTAAGAATTACTGCAGCACAATTGTGAAAAAGTTTACAGTTTTTATTATTACAAAAAATACAAAATACTGGAAATCACATGTGATTGCAGTTAGTGATTAGACATACATAGTAAAAATCCAATTAAATGAGACAGAGAAAGGAAGGTCACAGGGAGGGAGACAGGCTACCCCTTAATTTCTGTGCGGGGAACAGGATAGTTAGGTTAATTCCAGATGGCCATATAAATAACCAGAGAAACATAGGTATATCCCTTAAGATAGTAGAGTAATGGAGGGCTTATACATGAAAAGTAACCAACAGGATAAGGTCCAAATCAGGGCCTGCACACAATAGTATGTAACACCACCAGCGAGTACATAGCATAATCTCAAATAAAGAAAAAAAAATCATACAATGGTGGAGATTGGCACCGGAAGGACCTACCTGTGGTATGTATAGCACCCAAGGAGGGGAGTTTGTCAGCCTCACATGTGGACCCGGTCCCAACACGTGTTTCGCAGGTGCTTCAACGGGACCGTGACCAGCAGTGTACCAGCGGTGTATAAATAGGGATAAGGGGTGGGAATTAGCTATGATAATCATCGCTGTGTCCAGACTCAGCTGAGCGCCCTTAAGGGGTGCTTCACACACAGCGAGATCGCTACTGAGATCGCTGCTGAGTCACGTTTTTTGTGACCTCATTAGTGATCTCGCTGTGTGTGACACTGAGCAGTGATCTGGCCCCTGCTGTGAGATCGCTGCTCGTTACACACAGTGCTGGTTCGTTTTTTTATTGTTGCTGTCCCGCTGATAAGCACAAATCGCTGTGTGTGACAGCGAGAGAGCAACAATCCTGAATGTGCAGGGAGCAGGAGCCGGCGTCTGGCAGCTGCGGTAAGCTGTAACCAAGGTAAACATCGGGTAACCAAGGTGGTTACCCGATATTTACCTTCGTTACCAGCCTGCGCAGCTCTCACGCTGCCAGTGCCGGCTCCTGCTCCCTGCACACGCTAAGTTAAGCGGTGTGCGCTGGTAACTAAGGTAAACATCGGGTAACCATACCCGATGTTTACCTTAGTTACCAGTGTCCGCAGCTTCCAGACGCCGGCTGCGCTTACACGTCGCTGCTGGTTGGCGGCTGATCACTGGTCGCTGGTGAGATCTGCCTGTTTGACAGCTCACCAGCGACCATGTAGCGACGCAGCAGCGATCCTGACCAGGTCAGATCGCTGGTCGGATCGCTGCTGCGTCGTTAAAGTGTGACGGTACCCTAACACACCAAGAGCCAGCACTCAATATGACCTCCGGGTTCCAGGAAATCCTCCCGGTGACGTCATACCCAGAAGCCATAACGCCAAGGCCGGGTTGGAGTGAGCACGCTCAGGAGTCTGTGACAGGGCTGAACAGCAATATCCATCTTAACTCCTGGCAACAGTATGGGCAAAGAGCACAATTCATATAACCATAATAGTTTCATGCAAAAGTTGCCAGTAATTAGTGTTAATGATGTCTGGTGCTTGGTAAGCAGACACAATATGTTGTTTAAGTGTGAAATTCCTTATATTAGATCAGTTATACCATGGGCAATCCAGACAGACGCTGAACAGCAGCACTCATCTTAAGTCCTGGCAGAAATAAGGGCAAGGAGCATGAATCATGTTACCATAACAATCTTAGTCGGAGAACCACACCAACATCATAACACACCCACAAAGTGACACCTATGGTGTCTGACCATTAGTAAAACAAAATAGACAATGGTTGCGGTTCGCTAGTAAAGTTTACAGTGAACGCAGATGTTCATGGCCGCTCCTCCAGGACTTCTGGATATTCAGTTCACATTGTCCATCCTCTATACAGATGGTATATTATACACCGCAGGCATGAAAAGTAAGCTAGAAATAAGAGAGATACAAGAATAAGAGTCAATATGGATCACTGCTAAAAATAATATATACAATTAAGGCATATGGAAAAGCCGATGCCAAGACTTAAAGCATGAGATACGTATAATAAATTAAAAATAAAACTGATGAGTCAATAATAATGAGATAGGGTGAAGAGGGAAACAACTCCATATATCCAAAAGAATGGAAGTAATGTTAATACTGGGGGATCCCTCGTCTACTGGGATGGCCATTTGCAAGCAAAACGGGGGGGGGGGGGATATAAAATGGCCGTAGCTCAGCCAAAACAGAAAAATGTATGAGTTGGTGCTGAGAACCAGCTGAGGAGTATATATTATAGGAAGGGTGAAAAACCTCTCATTTAGCCCATCAGGAGCAACTGTCCCAAGCCGAAAAATCCATTGGGCTTCTCGTTGTGACAGTCGCTTCATGAGTCGCCCCCGCGTATGCCCATATGTATCTTATCGATACCACAAACCACTAAGCTAGATGGATCGCAATTATGCTTCAGCTTAAAGTGGCGTGGTAATGTCTTGAGGGAGTCAGTAGACTCAACCTCAGCTGTCGCCACAATATCGCGTACATGTTCACGTGTCCTCCTACGGAGTTCACGTGAAGTTAACCCAGACCAGACCAGGTCAGCGGGTCTGTATCATGGTATAGAAAGAAAGAAAGAAAGAAAGAAAGAAAGAAAGAAAGAAAGATAGAAATTGGCATAGGGTCCCCCCATATTATGATACCCAGCACAGGTAAAGCCATGGCTATAGGCTGCAGCCCCAAGCTGTGCGCTTATCTTGGCTGTGAATCAAAAAAAGAGCAACTACGTGCGTTTTTATTATTTTTTAATTATTATTTATATAAAATGGCATGCAGTCCCCCCAATTTTGATATCCAGCTGTGGGTGGGGGAAGCAGTGAATATGTATGAGGCTAATTAGCATCCCCGGAAGAAGATTGAGCGGACCGCAAGCAATTACAGAGACTTGGTAAGTATAACAAATTTGATTTATTCTTATTTTTCCTTTTTTTTTTTTTATTTCCCAATTTGCCGGATCCGGATTATTAGTCGGAGTTCCCTGATAACTCCAGGCCCAGTTCTGGCACCTGGATAATTTTTAACCCTCTCAGATCCGGACTTTAACAGTCCGGATCCGCCCATCACTAATCGGTACAAGAAAATATAAAAAAAAATATTCTGTCCAACTTAACTCCGTTCTCTCTGTCATCTATTCTCTTCACTTATTTTTATGAAATGATAGTTGATACATTATATAAAAAAATATTGGGCTTCTTAGTGTGGAACTATCCATTGAGATAAAAATAGTTTGCTTCGGGACTCGGTCTTTCTTTTTTTTTTTTTTAAATTACAGCAAAGTAAATTGATTCAGTGGAAGCGTTCCAACTTCTGATTAATTTCCATTGTGTTTAGTCAAAGAGCTGATAACAATGATCCAATCTGCAACTTTGGAAGCGTTTCAACTTTTAAAGTCACCGGACCGTCGACAATCAATTCCTATATGATAGGATAACAATATATCTACGGTATATGTTATGGACCATATTAGGAACAACATGTATTACTGTTTATCTTATAGATACAGTATATCCATTCCAAATCTGAAAACAAAATGACGTGATTGGTCTGTAAATCATCCATTGTTGATCCATCAATAATGAGCTCTGGCGACTGATCAAAAACTGAATGACCTTTGTCACTTTCGAAGTCATTAGTGACTGGTTATACAGACATTATGAATGGTCCATGGAAAAGACAAAAATATCTTAATCCATTCCAATGAAAATGCAGGGTCTAAAGGCCGCTTTACACGCAACGAAATCGCTAACGAGATGTCGTTGGGGTCACGGAATTCGTGACGCACATCCGGCTTCGTTGTGTGTGAAACGCAGGAACGACCGTTAACGATCAAAATTACTTACCTTATCATTGATCGTTGCCGCGTCGTTCCTATCCCGATTATCGTTGCTGTTGCAGGACGCAGGTTGTTTGTCGTTCCTGCAGCCGCACACATCGCTACGTGTGACACCGCAGGAACAAGGAATAACCTCGTACCTGCGGCCGCCCGCAATGCGGAAGGAAGGAGGTGGGCGGGATGTTCGTCTCACTCATCTCCGCCCCTCCGTTTCTATTGGGCGGCCGCTTAGTGACGTCGCTGTGATGTCGAACGAACCGCCCCCTTAAAAAGAATGCGGTTCGCTGGCCACAGCAGGTAAGTCCGTGTGACGGGTGTTAGCAATGTTGTGCGCCATGGGCAGCGATTTGCCCGTGACACACAACCGACGGGGGCAGGTACGCTCGCTAGCGATATCGATAGCAATATCGCAACGTGTAAAGTGCCCTTAAAGGGAAAGCTTGAGGAGACTGACACACCATTCTAGCATACCAGTGGTGAGGAGACTTAAAGGCGCAATAATCCTTTGGGAAATACGCAAATTGCTTTGTGATGTTCTGGTCTTCGACTCCCCAGAGGTCTCCCCAAAGTGGGACAGATTCCTGACATGTTGTTGATGAAAATAAGGAATGGGCTGACAGATGTATCTGGCAGTGATTTTCTCCCCCCCCCAATAAAAACATGGGGCATTTGTCAAAAAGCCATGAAGAGTGTCCAGTACAAAGATTCAATTACTGCGCTTCTAACTGGAAAACTTCATATTGGTCACCACTTCATGATACATGAAGTTAAAAATGGCAGTTAAACAGGAAACAGAAGGTTTTATAGAATTGGTGGTTATTATCGGTGGTAAATAAAAAAAATGACATGTTTGGGGTTTTTTTCTCCATTTTTGTATATGTTGTGTTGCGACAACACAACAGGTCGATTTGCGTTTTTTTAGCTTGTTAAATCTAGAAATAATTCACCTTTTATATTTGGATTTAAAATAAAACATTAAACCCGATTGCAGATGCCAAATTATTTTTTAACACAGCTTGGTTAATCACTTCTTCTTTGCTACAATTCACAATTATCCAGGTCCATTTATAGCAGAAAATAATAGGCATATTTTATCACAAATTAGGGTTAGTCATCTGTTCACACCCACCTCTACTTCAACCATGGTAGTAATTTAACAGCACTTTCATGCACCCAATTTAATCACTGGAATGCCAGGAATCAAATCACAAGCGGGATGAACAGCAATTAACCACGTCAATCTTCACATAATAAAAAAAAAAAATGAATTGCATAAATTTTTAGGTTTTTGTTCACAACATGGTGCCAGAATCTACTTAGAGAAACAGGGGGAAGAATTGCAATCAGTGATTTTTTGACACTTTTCCAAAATATCTAGCGGAATAGAGAAAACTTTGCATGCTTGTGTTGTGATGGGCGGTTATTACTCTGCTTGGTTTATTTTACATAAAGTAACAACTGTTGTCATTGATCTGTAAAAACGGTTCCTTATGTACCGCTATTTGTGATTATTAGAAGGTGCCGGCATCGATGCGGGGCGAGCTCGGCAATTGACGGGTTTCTTCTTCGTAACTGCAGGCAAAGAAGAAGAGAAGAGACAAGATACAAATTTGGAATGGGGCGATTTTACACATTCAGAGGAACATAAAGGGTGTTTTATAGTGTTGGGGCAGAAAAGGTGTGATTATTACTGTTTTCAGGCAGAAAGGGACATTAATTTCTTGAGATTTCAAAAGGGGGCACTATTATATGTTAGAGGCACAAAGGTGGCATTCATAGGTTGTGGAAGCAGAAAGACAACATTATTGTTACGCTAGGTACGGGGAAGTACCAAGCGCATGGCGAAAGGGAAGGGAAGCCCTGTATCTTGGTAAAGGGAAGATGTTGACCCTTGACCGAACCTACTGCTTGTGCTGGGGTCCATCACCACCGTACGGGAAAGTACCAAGCGCATGGTGAAAGAGCAGGAAATGGAAGCCCTGAGTCTAGGGAAAAGGAAGAGGGTGATCCTTGACCAATCCTACTGCTTGTGCCTGGGGTCCATCACCACCATACGGGGCAGTACCAAGCGCATGGTGAAAAAGTAGGACATGGAAGCCCTGAGTCTAGGGAAAGGGAAGAGGGTGATCCTTGACCAATCCTACTTCTTGTGCTTGGGGTCCATCACCACCATACGGGGAAGTACCAAGTGCATGGTGAAAGAGTAGGAAATGGAAGCCCTGAGTCTAGGGAAAGGGAAAAGGGTGATCCTTGACCAATCCAACTGCTTGTGCCTGGGGTCCATCACCACCATACGGGGTAGTACCAAGCGCATGGTGAAAGAGTAGGGAAGGGACACCCTTAGTCTAGTGAAAGGGAAGAGGATGATCCCTGACCAATCCTAATGCTTGTGCTTGGGGTCCATCACCACCTTTTGCGTTGAGCTGGATGCCTGACCCTAGGTATCCCTAGTGCTGGACCCTAAATAGGGAACGGATAGGATGAGCTGTTCGTCAACCCCACTAAACACTATAGAAGACACAAGGGGGGCACACATGGGGAAAATGTATGAACTAATTATCTACAGATGACTCAGGTAGAAGTTCAGCAAAGTTTTCAGCAATCATACCACAAAGAAGTATCATTTTGCTTCCTGATGAAGATTCATTTCAGGGCAGTGATAGAAGCTGTGGGACAATGCTGCTGTCACTCACCCTGCTTCTTTCACTAAAAGGAAGCATCATCAAGGGGCGACACTGTAATCACTTACAACAGCTTCTGTCACTGTGGTACTCTGATGACATCCTGGTTCTGTATCTGTGTAGGAGTAGTGGCTGCCACCTCACTCACACCGCCCCAAATTTTCAACAGTGCTTCTGTCTCCTTCGCTGAATCAAGATATCTTTAGGGGGCGGTGATAGAAGCAGGGTGAGTGACAGCAGCACCACTGCCTGATAAAGATTAATTTTGTCTCCGCTTCCTCCTTCACTGAAGCAAGATGTCATTGGGGGCGGTGATAGAAGTAGGGTGAGGGACAGCAGTGCTGCCCCCTAACTGTGATTCATTTCAGGGCTGTGACAGAAGCTGTGAGGCAATGCTGCTGTCACTCACCCTGCTTCTTTCACTAAAGGGAAGCAATATCAAGGGGTGGCACTGTTACGAGGGGGACCCGGGGAAGCGTGCCAAGATGGAGAATGGACAGCTTCCGCCGGTCAAGGTCCACTGTGCGGTGTAAGGGACCGCTGCTATGGTGGGTGAAGAGTGAGCGGGTTGCTGCTAGCGATCGTCTGGAATGTCACAGACGATCTATGTACACCGGTCTGCCCTAACCCGTGAGGGTTGTATGGCAGGGATCACACGGCTCGGTGTAACTGTTGCACGGGGAAGCACAGAGGTGCCCACGCACGTGTGCCAGTGGAAGTCACGAGAATATGGCACGAGGGTAGCACAGAGGTGCCCACGCACGTGTGCTTTCAATAACCAGGTGAGTCCGGTGGAGACTCGAGGAGCTCACCTGGAACAGGAACACGGCCTGTCAAAGGAGCTACTGCCGGAGCAGCAAGGCAGGGACACGGCCTGCAAACCAGGTGCTGCCTAAACAGCAAGGGCCAAGCCCACAGAAGACGATAATGCCTGAGCAGTGGCATGGCAGCACGCTGCCAGACATCCAAACATAGAAGGACGGTCGCGCGCCACCATGATGGCAGGAGGAGCTTTTAAGGAGGTGTAGCTCCAGCCAAGGGCGGGCGCGAGGCGGAGATGACGGACTTGACCCAATCAGGATCCACGACATCCAAGCCTGGCCAGTCAGGATTCACCACGTCACCAGCCTTGTCATCAAGCCGTGTGACGTCAGTGGGCGAATCATTTTCCACCAAGCATAGCACATGCTCACCCTCCTGCCTCTGGGAAATAGAGGCGGGATCCTCGGTCTCATAATGTGTAGAGATAACGGGAGTCTCACTGCTTCCCTGAACAGCAAACCTCTGCACATTGCGCAACCTCACAGACCTTCGAGGCTGCTGAGCAGGAGGAGCTGCGGCAGGCAAGGAATGGGAGACCGCCTCATCTCTTGCAACAGGAGTACCACTAGGTGTCACCCTCGTGCTGCCTCTCTGAGGAGGTTTCTCCTGCACTCTGCGCAGTCTGGCAGACCTTCGGCGCTGCTGAGCAGGAGCGCTCGTGGCAGGCAAGGAGACTGTCTCATTCCTTGCCACAGGAGAGCCACGAGGTGTAACATGGCACTACAGTAACTTACAACAACTTTTGTCACCTCCATAACCTGATGACATCCTGGTTCTGTATCTGTGTAAGAGAAGTGACTGCCACCTCACTCATGCTACTCCGCATTTTCAACACTGCTTCTGTCTCCTTCGCCTCCTTCACTGAAGCAAGATGTCATTAGGGGATTGGTGACAGAAGCTAATAAAGATTAATTTCAGAGCAGTGACCAAAGCTGTGGGGCAATGCTGCCGTCACTCACCCTGCTTTTTTCAGTAAAAGGAAGCATCATCAAGGGGCGGCACTGCAGTCACTTACAACAGCTTCTGTCACCGCCATACTCTGATAACATCCTGGTTCTGTATCTGTGTAGGAGAAGTGATTGCCACCTCATTCACGCTGCCCTAAATTTTCAACACAGCTTCTGTCTCTGCTGCCTCCTTCACTGAAGCAAAATGTCATTAGGGGGTGGTGATAGAAGCAGGGTGAGTGACAGCAGCACTGATCCCTGGTTGTGATTGATTTCGGGGTAGTGAGAGAAGCTGTGGGGTGGTGCTGCTGCCACTCACCCTGCTGCTATCACCACCACCACCATGATATCTAGGACGCCATTTTTATGTTGAATGGAAAAAAAAGTGCAATCTGGTGGAAAGCGGGAATCCAAAGATGAGTGGACAACAAATTGCAGAGATAAGACATGGATGGAAGAAAACTTTGTTGCAATCTGGGCCACATAGAAAAGATGATGAACCAATATAGTAAGTAAAGCCATCACCTTCACGATCTGCGGAGTGTCAGAACTATATAGTCACTGAACATTAATAACATTAACAGGGGTTTTTCTCCAGATTTGTAATATCTAATGGCTCTGGTCTTTGTTTATTCACAGCATGTTAGTGATATCTAGTGCTAAAGTTAGGACATTAGTTGATAATTAAATTCGTTTATACTTATTTTTTTCTGTGACGTAGGGGGGATAACCTCTCTATAAGGTTAGTGCTCCTGATCTTTTTTATGACCCTCATAATGTCTCTGAAAGCCTTGGACATCAACACTGCAGCTGTCTGCAAACCTGCTTCTGAGCTAGCCTAACGGACTGTGTTGTTGGACAATAATTGAGCTTTTGGGGACCCTTGTTATTTTTCTTTCTCCCCACGGTCACATTTTGTCTAAAGGGGGCTTTACAAGCAGCGACATCGCTAGCGATGTCGCTCATGAAAGCACCCGCCCCTACCGTTTGTGCGTCACTGGCAAATCGTTGCCCGTGGCGCACAGTATCGCTAGTACCCATCACACTACTTACCTTCCTTGCGACGTCACTGTGGGCGGCAAACAGCCTCTATTCTAAGGGGGGCGGTTTGTGCGGTGTCACAGCAATGTTACACAGCAGGCGTCCAATAACAGCGGAGGGGCGAAGAGCAGCCGCATGAAAGTCACGCCCACCTCTTTGCCGGCAGGACGCAGGTACGTTGCTGTTCGTCGTTCCCGGGGTGTCACACGTAGCGATCTGTGCTGCCTCAGGAACGACTAACAACCTGCGTCCTGAACCAGCAACGATTTTATGGAAATGAATGACGTGTCAACGATCAACAATAAGGGGAGTATTTTTGATCGTTAGCGGTCGCTCGTACGTGTCACACTCAACGACGCTAACGTCGCTAACGAGGCCGGATGTGCGTCACGAATTCCGTGACCCCAACGACATCTCGTTAGCGATGTTGTTGCGTGTAATGGGGCCTTAAGACTACCCTGTTCTACTGATCGTTCAGACTAGGATTCCCTAAGGCGTTCATTATCTGCTTGGTATCAAGATCACCTCATCTGCTGGTCTTTGAGCAAAGTAGTAACCAAGAGCTGCCATAAATCTCTAAGAAAAAAGAAGCTAAGAGATTGTTAATTATAGTTAGGTCACATCTCCTTCCTTCATTTCATATGTCCTTATGCTGATGTCTACAAGGCCTTATGTGTGGGAGTCAGCGGCCAAAGGATATCCATATTCGCCTAATCTCCATAAATGTCAGAAATAAGGATAGACTACAACTACTGGAAGGGTTGCCAAACTTCCACAACGGAGTCCTCACCACGATGACTAGCCAAGGGGATCATCATCAGGGGGTTGGGGCTGCTGTCCCTAAGACCCATTTCACACGTCAGTGAAAAACACAGTGTTAAAAACTCATATGACCCTCCGTGTGCTGTGATTCATGGCACACGTGTGTTCTCCATGTACTATCCATGATCCATGATCCATCATCCGTGATAGAACATTGAGATAAACTCCTCTGTCCACACTCCTGTGTCCGGCTGCTGCATCTACTTCCAGGTTGGCTGTGCAGTGCATAAATGCATATGCATAAGAATAATTAGCCGGCTTGGAAGCAGCAGAGAGCAGTGCCCGGAGACAAATGGAGATGGTGAGTTTAAAAAGCTGTTTATTTCCAATGTATGTGTTTTTCTGGTACGTGATTAATGGATCACACCATAGTGTGGTCCGTGTGACATCAGTGATGCCAGAAAAAAATGGACATGTCTCCATGCGGAGCACACGGACATGCGTGTATGCCGCACAGAGACACGATCAGTGAAAAATCACTGATGTGTGCGCAGACCCATTAATTTTAATGAGTCTGCGTATGTCCGGGATTCTGGTACGTTTACAAACTGTCACATATGTACCAAAATCACTGACGTGTGAAGGGGGCCTGACACTGTTTCCTTTTCCACCTGAAATGAAGCCTCATCAAGGGATGGTGATAGAAGCAGGGTAAGTGACAGCAGCACCACCCTATGATGATGATGATGATGCTGTCTGATGATGATTAGTTTTAGGACACACTGCTGTCACTCAATCTGTAGTCAAAAATGAGAAATATGGTGCACAAAGGCAAGGAGGAATATCTCAGCATCTGTAACAATGAAATAAACAGATCACAGAAACAGACAATATACCAGAACCTACAGAGGGAGTACAAACTGGCCCCATATCTGGACAAACTAGCAAACCTCAAAGAGCGACAGATCCTGAGCTGGTACAGACTAAGGCCCACAGTCTACTCATCGAATCCGGGTGGCATTGACAGAACTACAAGCTAAGTTAGAGCAGACTGTGCAAACAGTGCCCCCAGGAGGCCATGGAGGATGAGGTCCACTTCTTGCAGAGGTGCCCCAAATACTCTGCAGAGAGGGACACTCACTTCAGGAGACTGTCTGATTTCCTCCCAGACTTCCACAACACGGAGGAAGAAGAGAAACTGTGGATACTATTGGGGAAGAGCGCAAAATGTCAGTGCCTGTCACAGACTAAGAGGAGCCTGATATGTATTGTACTTCTATACCGCACCCTGGATGAGCATCTATCCCCACCCTGGAAAAGCCTCTAAACCCCACTCTGGATGGGTCTCTATAGCCCATCTTGGAAGAGCCTCCATCCCCTCCCTGGATGGGAATCTATACTTCACCCTGGATAAGCACCTATTCCCACCCTAGAAGAGCCTCTATGTTACGGGGGGCCGGCAGATTAGGACCAGGGGGTATATATCCTAATCGCCAGTCGGGGCCCACCGTGCTCCAGATGACAAAGGAGCTGCTGGCACCTGAGGGTTAGGCGGAGACTATAGAGCTGGATGGCTCTGAGATAACCCAGGAACTCTGGGAACCGATCACGTGTGTTGGGACACGTCAGACCGGACGACAACCCGATTAGCGTTTTGCTGCACCTAGCGCTACACCAACCACGTGTGCAGGAAACACGTCAGGCCGGGTGGTAACCAGGTAGCGTTGACCGGAAGACCGCCACGAAAGCGCCCTGTCGGCCACGTGTGTAGGTCACGTCAGGCCGAGCGGTCCTCCGATTAGCGTTTCTGGCCATCTCTCGACTGGCCACGTGTGCGTAGGACACGTCAGGCCAGATGGGTACACCAGTAGCGTTAACCGGGAAGCCGAGGAGGATAAGGAACACCCTGTTAACTCCACAGGGGTCCTGGGGTACACTGTCCGTGCGCGTAGGGGGCACAACCGGACAGGAAGCACAGCAGCCGCAACCCAGTTAACGCCACTGGGCTGCTATAGCAAGACTGGAACGGCAGGAGGGAAGCACGGCGCCTGACCCTGATGTGCCGAGCCACGAATCTTGGCGTGACAGGCACCGTTCGCCTAACCCTACCTACCGCTTCCCAACATAGGCTTATGCCGCAATGAGGCTCTAACATGGAGGTGTGCTCTGACTGAGCAAATGTGAAGACTGCGCACCTCCATGTTGTCTCCAGCCCCTTTTATAACCTGGGTCTGCCCCAAACCCAGGGTGGAACCACCAAGGTCCAATAGCAGAGTGCCATGTCATCAGTGATGTCACATGCGACCTATCCGGAACCGCCACGTCATTGATGACCTCATGGCAGCCACGCCCCAAACACTTCACCAGTCATCGTCTGACGACCAATACTGAGGTGCCAGATCATAGGGGCGGGCCTCTGCGAGCCAGTCCGGAGTTGCCACGTCATCGGGACACCTGACATCCTCTGCCCTATCAGGGCCTGCCACCTCACAGACATGCTCAGTGAGGTCCTTACCGGACCTAGCCTCTGATGCACTAAGTGCCTGAGCATGCTCAGTAGCCTGAGCCACAGGCTTAGAAAGCAGACTATCAGTTTGAGCATGCTCAGTAGGCACATCCCAGAACTTAGACACAGCACGAAGTCCAAGTACCTGTGCAAAGAGGCTGTTAGGGTTAATTGTGGGAGCATGCTCAGTAGCCTGAACTGAGGACTTAGTCTCAGACATAACACAATCAGGCTGAGCATGCTCACTAGGCAAAACACCGGGCTTAAACTCTGGCTGGGGTAAATCGGCGCACGCATGTGCAATAGCCGCCTCTCCACACTTAGACGGGGTGGAAGGAACAGCCAACTGGACGACCCGAGGCACGGCCAAGAACGGCAGCCGGCGTCTGGGCGCAACAGGAACCGCAGCAGGCTGCTTGCGGCTATGGCGGCGCCGGTTCGTAACACTCTATCACCCACCCTGGATGGCATCTATACCACAACCTGGATGAGCCTCTATGCCCCACCCTGGAAGAGCCTCTATCCCCAACCCTGTTTGGGCATCTATACCCCAACCTGAATGAGCCCCTATACCCCACCCTAGAAGAGCCTCTACCCCCCACCCTGGATTGGCCTCTATACCCCACCCTGTGTGAGAACCTATCCCCACCCTGGAAGAGTCTCTAAACCCTACCCTGGATGGGCCTCTATACTCCACCCTGGATGAGCACCTATCCCCACCCTGGAAGAGTCTCTAAACCCTACCCTGGATGGGCCTCTATACTCCACCCTGGATGAGCACCTATCCCCACCCTGGAATAGCCTCTAAACCCTACCCTGGATAGGACTCTATACTCCACCTTGGATGAGGACCTATACCCACCCTAGAAGAGCCTCTATCCCCCACCTTGCATGGGCCTCTACACCCCACCTTGGATGGGCACCTATTCCCACTCTGGAAGAGCCTCTAAACCCCACCTTGGATTGGGCTCTATAGCCCACCCTGGACTAGCCCCAATCCACATTTGTACCACTTGCTTTGGCAATGCCAACATGTACTTGGTCCTGTCAATAAAGCTATTTTGAATTTGAAATTCCAGGTATACCCATGCAAAAAAATACAACTATACACTTAATTCACTGCCAATCCAGTTTTCTTGCACCACAATTTACAAATGTTGCTTCTAAATGTCCTTATAGTAACATGCGGTATATTCAATGCTTCCTTCACCAGTATGTGCACCGTCTACGCACAGATGTAGCACACTGCAATGCTTCCTATAAGTTGCATCCAACCGGACATTGAACCAAGCTCATTCTAAGTCAATCAAATAATTCTAAATGTAAAATTTGAGTGATTGCCATAATGAAGGCTCAGCCACTTACCATGTTCTAGAAATGAATAATAACCTTAATGTTGCCGTCGGCGTCTTATCATCAGTATGCCAGTCCTGGTACGGCGGCAGCAGGTGGGCTCACTCGCTTACTTCTCGCTTTGGGCCTTACACTTGCCAATTGTTTTGACTCTGACGAGCTAATATAATGAATATGCCACATGTATTGTCACTGCTGCGAGCCGCCTGATAAGCATAAGGACGTCTCAACAGACTCGTCTCCTCTCCAGGACGGAACAAAGAAAGGACAGGTATTACGACGACAGTCAACCATGAATTTCACGCAAGGAAAGATTGAAGGAGTTTAGCAGGCTTCAAAGAAGTGAAGGGAGATCACCCGTCAGCGTGAGAAATGATGGATACGTGTGGTACGGTTGTAGCGAGCGATATATGGTAACCCTCGTAGGTAAAGTGTGTGGCTATCAACTCAAACTGTCCGGTAAGATTCGTCATCCAATCTCAGTACTCATTGGATAACCTTAGTTAGAATCTATAAGGCATAGATACGTCACCATCCAAAACTTTGGCAACATTTTTTGCATCCTTCTTTACAAACTGTCCAAGTGCCTCCGTATCAGTGACACCAGCCGGTTTTCCATCATGTCTGTGCTATTATTTCTCACCAAGAGCAAATTAGGAATTTGGGTCTAATTTTGTTTTCTTTCTTTTTAGGATTTTTACAAAGTTTTCACTAATAGAATGAGAAGGAAAACCATTTTAGAATCTATTACATGTCAATAGTGTGACGCCCTGGACTATCCAGGTCGTCCCAGGTAGTCACACACAACACCACACCCCCTCCCGGTTAGGTAACACCAGCCAAACCAAAACCCTTGTCACCACCCTCCAGGTTTGATGTCCACACCAGGGGGCAAAGCCAGGCGGGTTGGCTCCGCCCACCGAGGAGTTCACAGGCCTGGAGGCGGGGAAAACAGTTAGTCAAGTTCAGGCTCTGGAGGAGTCTAGTTCAAGTGCAAGTCGAGAGCAGTCAAGGTCACGGGCAGTCCTGTATCTGGGTCTGATAAGACACTACCAGGTGGCTGGGTCGAGGCCCAGTCACCATTGGCAAGGAGGCAGACGGTGGTGGCCGCCTGCAGGAGACCGAGAAGACGACCGGTGGAACCGTAAGGGACC